>NW_026734943.1:0-197514 GCF_949786415.1 Peromyscus eremicus | reverse complement strand
CAGTGTATTGGAATCAAGAGGATCTACTGTTCTTGTCAGTTTCCTAGGCAGAGTTGAACTAGATATGGCCCGTGTGTGGGAAGCACAGTTCTTTTGTTCTGAGCAAGCTCACTGTTTGGACCCCATAGGAAACACAGTAGAGTAGTAGAGTGCTCTTTCCTCAAAAGCAGAGTGTGTTTCATGTAAGGCGAGCTAGCATTTGTTTCCTAGTCCTAAATGGAGTTGAATCACATGCAGTTTCTGGGCCTATGAGCAAGAGTTGTTTTCTGGTAAGAAGATTCACTATTGTGCTCCCATTGCCATACACAGTGCAAATAGCACTCGCGTCTGTTCCCAGCAAGCACAGTTTATCGGACTGAAGAGGAGCTACTGTTCTTGTCAGTTTCCTTAGCAGAGTTGAACTAGATATGGCCCGTGTGTGGGAAGCACAGTTCTTTTGTTCTGAGCAAGCTCACTGTTCTGGCCCTATAGGAAACACAGTAGAGTAGAAGAGTGCTCTTTTCTCTAAAGCAGAGTGTGTTTCTTGTAATGCTAGCTAGCGTTTGTTTCCCAGTCCTAAATGGAGTTGAATCCCATGCAGTTTCTGGTCCTATGAGCAAGAGTTGTTTTCTGGTAAGAAGTGTCACTATTGCATTCCCATTGTCATACACAGTGCAAATAGCACTCGCGTCTGTTCCCAGCATTTACAGTGTATTGGACTGAAGAGGAGTTACTGTTCTTGTCAATTTCCTAAGCAGAGTTGAACTAGATATGGCCCGTGTGTGTAGGAAGCACAGTTCTTTTGTTTTGAGCAAGCTCACTGTTCGGACCCCATAGGAAACACAGTAGAGTAGAAGAGTGCTCGTTTCTCAAAAGCAGAGTGTGTTTCTTGTAAGGCGAGCTAGCGTTTGTATCCCAGTCCTAAATGGAGTTGAACCACATGCAGTTTCTGGTCCTATGAGCAAGAGTTGTTTTCTGGTAAGGAAAGTCACTATTGCGCTCCCATTGCCATACACAGGGCAAATAGCACTGGCGTCTGTTCCCAGCATGTACAGTGTATTGGACTGAAGAAGATCTACTGTTTTTGTCAGCTTCCTAAGCAAAATTAAACTAGATATGGCAGTGTGTGTAGGAAGCACAGTTCTTTTTTTCTGAGCAAGCTCACTGTTTGGACCCCATAGGAAAAACAGTAGAGTAGAAGAGTGCTCTTTTGGCAAAAGCAGAATGTGTTTCTTGTAAGGTGAGCTTGCGTATGTTTCCCAGTCATAAATGGAGTTGAGTAACATGTAGTTTTTGGTCGTACGAGCAAGAGTTGTTTTCTGATAAGAAGAGTCACTATTGTGTTTCCATTGTCATACACAGGGCAAATAGCACTGGCGTCTGTTCCCAGCATGTACAGTGTATTGGACTGAAGAGGATCTACTGTTTTTGTCAGGTTTCTAAGCAGAGTTGAAGTAGATATGGCCCATGTGTGTAGGAAGCACAGTTCTTTTGTTCTGAGCAAGCTTACTGTTCTGGCCCAATAGGAAACAGAGTAGAGAAGATGAGTGCTCTTTTCTCAAAAGCAGAGTATGTTTCTTGTAAGGCGAGCTCGCGTTTGTTCCCCAGTCCTAAATGGAGTTGAATCCCATGCAGTTTCTGGTCCTATGAGCAAGAGTTGTTTTCTGGTAAGAAGAGTCACTATTGTGCTCCCATTGACATACACAGGGCAAATAGCACTGGCGTCTGTTCCCAGCATATACAGTGTATTGGACTGAAGAGGAGCTCCTGTTCTTGTCAGTTTCCTAAGCAGAGTTGAACTAGATATGGCCCCTGTGTGTAGGAAGCACAGTTCTTTTGTTCTGAGCAAGCTCACTGTTCGGACCCCATAGGAAACATAGAAGAGTAGAAGAGTGGTCTTTTCTCAAAAGCAGAGTGTGTTTCTTATACGGCGAGCTTCGTTTGTTTCAGAGTCCTAAATGGAGTTGAATCACATGCAGTTTTTGGTCCTACGATCAAGAGTTGTTTTCTGGTAAGAAGAGTCTATATTGCGCTCCCATTGTCATACACAGGGCAAATAGCACTGGCGTCTGTTCCCAGCATGTACAGTGTATTGGACCGAAGAGGATCAACTGTTTTTGTCAGGTTCCTAAGCAGAATTGAAGTAGATATGGCAGTGTGTGTAGGAAGCACAGTTCTTTTTTTCTGAGCAAGCTCACTGTTCGGACCCCATAGGAAACACAGTAGAGTAGAAGAGTGCTCTTTTCTCAAAAGTAGAGTGTGTTTCTTGTAAGGCGAGATAGAGTTTGTTTCCCAGTCCTAAATGGAGTTGAATCACATGCAGTTTTTTTTCCTACAAGCAAGAGTTGTTTTCTGGAAAGAAGAGTCACTATTGTGCTCTAATTGCCATACACAGTGCAAATAGCACTCGTGTCTGTTCCCAGCAAGTACAGTGTATTGGACTGAAGAGGAGATACTGTTCTTGTCAGTTTCCTAAGCAGAGTTGAACTAGATATGGCCCGTGTTTGTAGGAAGCACAGTTCTTATGTTCTGAGCAAGCTCACTGTTCTGGCTCTATAGGAAACACAGTAGAGTAGAAGAGTGCTCTTTTCTCAAAAGCAGAGTGTGTTTCTTGTAAGGCAAGCTAGAGTTTGTTTCCCAGTCCTAAATGGTGTTGAGTCACATGCAGTTTTTTGTTCTACCAGCAAGAGTTGTTTTCTGGTAAGACGAGTCACTATTGTGCTCCAATTGCCATACACAGTGCAAATAGCACTGGCGTCTGTTCCCAGCAAGTACAGTGTATTGGACTGAAGAGGACCTACTGTTCTCGTCAGGTTCCTAAGCAGAATTGAACTAGATATGGCCTTGTGTGTAGGAAGCACAGTTCTTTTGTTCTGTGCAAGCTCACTGTTCGGACCCAATAGGAAACACAGTAGAGTAGAAGAGTGCTCTTTTCTCAAAAGCAGAGTGTGTTTCTTTAAGGAGAGCTAGCGTTTGTTTCCCAGTCCTAAATGGAGTTGAATCACATGCAGTTTCTGGTCCTACGAGCAAGAGTTGTTTTCTGGTAAGGAAAGTCACTATTGTGCTCCAAATGCCATACACAGTGCAAATAGCACTCGCGTCTGTTCCCAGCAAGTACAGTGTATCGGAATCAAGAGGATCTACTGTTCTTGTCAGTTTCCTAGGCAGAGTTGAACTAGATATGGCCCGTGTGTGGGAAGCACAGTTCTTTTGTTCTGAGCAAGCTCACTGTTCGGACCCCATAGGAAACACAGTAGAGTAGAAGAGTGCTCTTTCCTCAAAAGCAGAGTGTGTTTCTTGTAAGGCAAGCTAGAGTTTGTTTCCCATTCCTAAATGGAGTGGAATCACATGCAGTTTGTGTTCCTACGAGCAAGAGTTGTTTTCTGGTAAGGAAAGTCACTATTGCGCTCCCATTGCCATACACAGTGCAAATAGCCCTCCCACCTGTTCCCAGCAAGTACAGTGTATTGGACTGAAGAGGAGCTACTGTTCTTCTCAGTTTCCTAAGCAGAATTGAACTAAATATGGCCGTGTGTGTAGGAAGCACAGTTCATTTGTTCTGAGCAAGCTCACTGTTCTGGCTCTATAGGAAACACAGTAGAGTAGAAGAGTGCTCTTTTCTCTAAAGCAGAGTGTGTTTCTTGTAAGGCGAGCTAGCATTTGTTTCCCAGTCCTAAATGGAGTTGAATCACATGCAGTTTCTAGTCCTACGAGCAAGAGTTGTTTTATGGTAAGAAGAGTCACTTTTGCGCTGCCATTGCCATACACAGGACAAATAGCACTGGCGTCTGTTCCCAGCAAGTACAGTGTATTGGACTGAAGAGGAGCTACTGTTCTTGTCAGTTTCCTAAGCAGAGTTGAACTAGATATGGCCCTTGTGTGTAGGAAGCACAGTTCTTTTGTTCTGAGCAAGCTCACTGTTCGGACCCCATAGGAAACACAGTAGAGTAGATGAGTGCTCTTTTCTCAAAAGCAGAGTGTGTTTCATGTAAGGCGAGCTAGCATTTGTTTCCCAGACCTAAATGGAGTTGAATCACATGGAGTTTCTGGTCCACGAGCAAGAGTTGTTTTATGGTAAGGAAAGTCACTATTGTGCTCCCATTGCCCTACACAAGGCAAATAGCACTCGCGTCTTTTCCCAGCAAGTACAGTGTATTGGACTGAATAGGAGCTACTGTTCTTGTCAGTTTACTAAGCAGAGTTGAACTAGATATGATCCGTGTGTGTAGGAAGCACAGTTCTTTTGTTCTGAGCAAGCTCACTGTTTGGACCCCATAGGAAACACAGTAGAGTAGAAGAGTGCTCTTTTCTCTAAAGCAGAGTGTGTTTCTTGTAAGGCGAGCTACCGTTTGTTTCCCAGTCCTAAATGGAGTGGAATCACATGCAGTTTCTGGTCCTACGAGCAAGAGTTGTTTTCTGGTAAAGAAAGTCACTATTGCGCTCCCATTGCCATGCACAGTGCAAATAGCCCTCCCGTCTGTTCCCAGCAAGTACAGTGCATTGGACTGAAGAGGAGCTACTGTTCTTCTCAGTTAATAAGAAGAGTTGAACTAGGTATGGCCCGTGTGTGTAGGATGCACAGTTCTTTTTTTCTGAGCAAGCTCACTGTTCTGGCACTCTAGGAAGCACAGTAGAGTAGAAGAGTGCTCTTTTCTCAAAAGCAGAGTGTGTTTCTTGGAAGTCGAGCTAGCGTTTGTTTCCCAGTCCTAAATGGAGTTGAGTCACATGCAGTTTTTGGTCCTACGAGCAAGAGTTGTTTTCTGGTAAGACGAGTCACTATTGTGCTCCAATTGCCATACACAGTGCAAATACCACTCACGTCTGTTCCCCGCAAGTAAAGTGTATTGGACTGAAGAGGAGCTACTGTTCTTGTCAGTTTCCTAAGCAGAGTTGAACTAGATATGGCACGTGTGTGTAGGAAGCATAGTTCTTTTGTTCTGAGCAAGCTCACTGTTCGGACCCCATAGGAA
This sequence comes from Peromyscus eremicus, assembly GCF_949786415.1. Classification (NCBI taxonomy): domain Eukaryota; kingdom Metazoa; phylum Chordata; class Mammalia; order Rodentia; family Cricetidae; genus Peromyscus; species Peromyscus eremicus. The sequence goes on along the minus strand of NW_026734943.1, from coordinate 192,565 downwards.
ACACAGTAGAGTAGAAGAGTGCTCTTTTCTCAAAAGCAGAGTGTGTTTCTTGTAAGGTGAGCTAGCTTTTGTTTCCCAGTCCTAAATGGAGTTGAAACACTTGCAGTTTCTGGTCCTATGAGCAAGAGTTGTTTTATGGTAAGAAGAGTCACTATTGCGCTGCCATTGCCATACACAGGACAAATAGCACTGGCGTCTGTTCCCAGCAAGTACAGTATATTGGACTGAAGAGGATCTACTGTTCTTGTCACGTTCCTAAACAGAATTGAACTAGATATGGTCGTGTGTACGAAGCACAGTTCTTTTGTTCTGAGCAAGCTCACTGTTCGGACCCCATAGGAAGCACAGTAGAGTAGAAGAGTGCTCTTTCCTCAAAATCAGAGTGTGTTTCTTGTAAGGCGAGCGTGCGTTTGTTTCTAGTCCTTAATGGAGTGGAATCACATGCAGTTTCTGGTCCTACGAGCAAGAGTTGTTTTCTGGTAAGGAAAGTCACTATTGTGCTCCCATTGCCATACACAGTGCAAATAGCACATGCGTCTGTTCCCAGCAAGTACAGTGTATTGGAATGAAGAGGAGCTACTGTTCTTGTCAGGTTCCTAAGCAGAGTTGAACTCGATATGGCCCGTGTGTGTAGGAAGCACAGTTCTTATGTTCTGAGCAAGCTCACTGTTCTGGCCCTATAGGAAACACAGTACAGTAGAAGAGTGCTCTTTTCTCTAAAGCAGAGTGTGTTTCTTTTAAGGCGAGCTAGCGTTTGTTTCCCAGTCTTAAATGGAGTTGAGTCACATGCAGTTTTTTGTCCCACGAGCAAGAGTTGTTTTCTGGTAAGACGAGTCACTATTGTGCTCCAATTGCCATACACAGTGCAAATAGCACTCGCGTCTGTTCCCCGCAAGTAAAGTGTATTGGACTGAAGAGGAGCTACTGTTCTTGTCAGTTTCCTAAGCAGAGTTGAACTAGATATGGCCCGTGTGTGTAGGAAGCACAGTTCTTTTGCTCTGAGCAAGCTCACTGTTCGGACCCCATAGGAAACACAGTAGAGTAGAAGAGTGCTCTTTTCTCAAAAGCAGAGTGTGTTTCATGTAAGGCGAGCTAGCATTTGTTTTCCAGTCCTAAATGGAGATGAATCACATGCAGTTTCTGGTCCTACGAGCAAGAGTTGTTTTCTGGTAAGGAATGTCACTATTGTGCTCCCATTGCCATACACAGTGCAAATAGCACTCGCGTCTGTTCCCAGCAAGTACAGTGTATGGGACTGAGGGACGAGCTACTGTTCTTGTCAGTTTCCTAAGCAGAGTTGAACTAGATATGGCCGTGTGTGTTTGAAGCACAGTTTTTTTTTCTGAGCAAACTCACTGTTCGGACCATATAGGAAACACAGTAGAGTAGAAGAGTGCTCTTTTCTCAAAAGCAGAGTGTGTTTCTTGTAAGGCGAGCTAGCATTTGTTTCCAAGTCCTAAATTGAGTTGAATCACATGCAGTTTCTGGTCCTACGACCAAGAGTTGTTTTCTGGTAAGGAAAGTCACTATTGCGCTCCCATTGCATACACAGTGCAAATAGCACTCGCGTCTATTCCCAGCAAGTACAGTGTATGGGACTGAAAAGGAGCTAGTGTTCTTTTCAGTTTCCTAAGCAGAGTTGAAGTAGATATGGCCCGTGTGTGTAGGAGTCACAGTTCTTATGTTCTGAGCAAGTCACTGTTCTGGCCCTATAGGAAACACAGTAGAGTAGAAGAGTGCTCTTTTCTCAAAAGCGGAGTGTGTTTCTTGTAAGGCGAGCTAGCGTTTGTTTCCTAGTCCTAAATGGAGTTGAATCACATGCAGTTTCAGGTCCTATGAACAAGAGTTCTTTTCTGGTAAGGAAAGTCACATTGCGCTCCCATTGCCATACACAGTGCAAATAGCACTCGCGTCTGTTCCCAGCAAGTACAGTGTATTGGACTAGATAGGTGCTACTGTTCTTGTCAGTTTCCTAAGCAGAGTTGAACTAGATATGATCCGTGTTTGTAGGAAGCACAGTTCTTTTGTTCTTTGCAAGCTCACTGTTTGGAGCCCATAGGAAACACAGTAGAGTAGAAGACTGCTCTTTTCTCTAAAGCAGAGTGTATTTCTTGTAAGGCGTGCTAGCGTTTGTTTCGCAGTCCTAAATGGAGTTGAATCCCATGCAGTTTCTGGTACTACGAGCAAGAGTTGTTTTATGGTAAGAAGAGTCACTATTGTACTGCCATTGCCATACACAGGACAAATAGCACTGGCATCTGTTCGCAGCAAATACAGTGTATTGGGCTGAAGAGGATCTACTGTTCTTGTCAGGTTCCTAAGCAGACTTGAACTAGATATGGCCGTGTGTGTAGGAAGCACAGATTTTTTCTGAGCAAGCTCACTGTTCGGACCCCATAGGAAACACAGTAGAGTAGAAGAGTGCTCTTTTATCAAAAGCAGAGTGTGTTTCTTGTAAGGCGAGCTAGCGTTTGTTTCCCAGTCGTAAATGGAGTTGAATCACATGCAGTTTCTGGTCCTATGAGCAAGAGTTGTTTTCTGGTAAGGAAAGTCACATTGCGCTCCCATTGCCATACACAGAGCAAAGAGCCCTCCCCCCTGTTCCCAGCAAGTACAGTGTATTGGACTGAAGAGGAGCTACTGTTCTTCTCAGTTTCCTAAGCAGAGTTGAACTAAATATGGCCGTGTGTGTAGGAAGCACAGTTCTTTTGTTCTGAGCAAGCTCACTGTCTGGCCCTATAGGAAACACAGTAGAGTAGAAGAGTGCTCTTTTCTCTAAAGCAGAGTGTGTTTCTTGTAAGGCGAGCTAGCGTTTGTTTCCCAGTCCTAAATGGAGTTGAATCACATGCAGTTTCTAGTCCTATGAGCAAGAGTTGTTTTATGGTAAGAAGAGTCACTTTTGCCCTGCCATTGCCATACACAGGACAAATAGCACTGGTGTCTGTTCCCAGCAAGTACAGTGTATTGGACTGAAGAGGATCTACTGTTCTTGTCAGGTTCCTAAGCAGAATTGAACTAGATATGGCCGTGTGTGTAGGAAGCACAGTTCTTTTGTTCTGAGCAAGTTCAGTGTTCGGACTCCATAGGAAACACAGTAGAGTAGAAGAGTGCTCTTTTCTCAAAAGCAGAGTGTGTTTCTTTTAAGGAGAGCTAGCGTTTGTTTCCCAGTCCTAAATGGAGTTGAATCACATGCAGTTTCTGGTCCTACGAGCAAGAGTTGTTTTCTGGTAAGGAAAGTCACTATTGTGCTCCCATTGCCATACACAGTGCAAATAGCACTAGCGTCTGTTCCCCACAAGTACAGTGTATCGGACTGAAGAGGAGCTACTGTTCTCGTCAGTTTCCTAAGCAGAGTTGAACTAGATATGGCCCGTGTGTGTAGGAAGCACAGTTATTATGTTCAGAGCAAGATCACTGTTCTGGCACTATAGGAAACACAGTAGAGAAGAATAGTACTCTTTTCTCAAAAGCAGAGTGTGTTTCTTGTAAGGCGAGCTAGCGTTTGTTTCCTAGTCCTAAATGGAGTTGAATCACATGCAGTTTTTGGTCCTATGAACAAGAGTTGTTTTCTGGTAAGAAAAGTCACATTGCGCTCCCATTGCCATACACAGTGCAAATAGCACTCGCGTCTGTTCCCAGCAAGTACAGTGTATTGGGCTGAATAGGTGCTACTGTTCTTGTCAGTTTCCTAAGCAGAGTTGAACTAGATATGATCCGTGTGTGTAGGAAGCACAGTTCTTTTGTTCTGAGCAAGCTCACTGTTTGGACCCCATAGGATACACAGTAGAGTAGAAGAGTGCTCTTTTCTCTAAAGCAGAGTGTGTTTCTTGTAAGGCGAGCTAGCGTTTGTTTCGCAGTCCTAAATGGAGTTGAATCCCAAGCAGTTTATGGTACTAAGAGCAAGAGTTGTTTTCTGGTAAGAAGAGTCACTATTGTGCTGCCATTGCCATACACAGGACAAATACCACTGGCCTCTGTTCGCAGCAAATACAGTGTATTGGACTGAAGAGGATCTACTGTTCTTGTCAGGTTCCTAAGCAAAATTGAACTAGATATGGCCGTGTGTAGGAAGCACAGTTCTTTTGTTCTCAGCAAGCTCACTGTTCGGACCCCATAGGAAACACAGTAGAGTAGAATAGTGCTCTTTTCTCTAAAGCAGAGTGTGTTTCTTGTAAGGTGAGCTCGCGTTTGTTTCCCAGTCCTAAATGGAGTTGAGTCACAGGCAGTTTTTGGTCCTACGAGCATGAGTTCTTTTCTGGTAAGAAGAGTCACTATTGTGCTCCAAATGCCATACACAGTGCAAATAGCACTCGCGTCTATTCCCAGCAAATACAGTGTATTGGAATCAAGAGGATCTACTGTTCTTGTCAGTTTCCTAGGCAGAGTTGAACTAGATATGGCCCGTGTGTGGGAAGCACAGTTCTTTTGTTCTGAGCAAGCTCACTGTTTGGACCCCATAGGAAACACAGTAGAGTAGTAGAGTGCTCTTTCCTCAAAAGCAGAGTGTGTTTCATGTAAGGCGAGCTAGCATTTGTTTCCTAGTCCTAAATGGAGTTGAATCACATGCAGTTTCTGGGCCTATGAGCAAGAGTTGTTTTCTGGTAAGAAGATTCACTATTGTGCTCCCATTGCCATACACAGTGCAAATAGCACTCGCGTCTGTTCCCAGCAAGCACAGTTTATCGGACTGAAGAGGAGCTACTGTTCTTGTCAGTTTCCTTAGCAGAGTTGAACTAGATATGGCCCGTGTGTGGGAAGCACAGTTCTTTTGTTCTGAGCAAGCTCACTGTTCTGGCCCTATAGGAAACACAGTAGAGTAGAAGAGTGCTCTTTTCTCTAAAGCAGAGTGTGTTTCTTGTAATGCTAGCTAGCGTTTGTTTCCCAGTCCTAAATGGAGTTGAATCCCATGCAGTTTCTGGTCCTATGAGCAAGAGTTGTTTTCTGGTAAGAAGTGTCACTATTGCATTCCCATTGTCATACACAGTGCAAATAGCACTCGCGTCTGTTCCCAGCATTTACAGTGTATTGGACTGAAGAGGAGTTACTGTTCTTGTCAATTTCCTAAGCAGAGTTGAACTAGATATGGCCCGTGTGTGTAGGAAGCACAGTTCTTTTGTTTTGAGCAAGCTCACTGTTCGGACCCCATAGGAAACACAGTAGAGTAGAAGAGTGCTCGTTTCTCAAAAGCAGAGTGTGTTTCTTGTAAGGCGAGCTAGCGTTTGTATCCCAGTCCTAAATGGAGTTGAACCACATGCAGTTTCTGGTCCTATGAGCAAGAGTTGTTTTCTGGTAAGGAAAGTCACTATTGCGCTCCCATTGCCATACACAGGGCAAATAGCACTGGCGTCTGTTCCCAGCATGTACAGTGTATTGGACTGAAGAAGATCTACTGTTTTTGTCAGCTTCCTAAGCAAAATTAAACTAGATATGGCAGTGTGTGTAGGAAGCACAGTTCTTTTTTTCTGAGCAAGCTCACTGTTTGGACCCCATAGGAAAAACAGTAGAGTAGAAGAGTGCTCTTTTGGCAAAAGCAGAATGTGTTTCTTGTAAGGTGAGCTTGCGTATGTTTCCCAGTCATAAATGGAGTTGAGTAACATGTAGTTTTTGGTCGTACGAGCAAGAGTTGTTTTCTGATAAGAAGAGTCACTATTGTGTTTCCATTGTCATACACAGGGCAAATAGCACTGGCGTCTGTTCCCAGCATGTACAGTGTATTGGACTGAAGAGGATCTACTGTTTTTGTCAGGTTTCTAAGCAGAGTTGAAGTAGATATGGCCCATGTGTGTAGGAAGCACAGTTCTTTTGTTCTGAGCAAGCTTACTGTTCTGGCCCAATAGGAAACAGAGTAGAGAAGATGAGTGCTCTTTTCTCAAAAGCAGAGTATGTTTCTTGTAAGGCGAGCTCGCGTTTGTTCCCCAGTCCTAAATGGAGTTGAATCCCATGCAGTTTCTGGTCCTATGAGCAAGAGTTGTTTTCTGGTAAGAAGAGTCACTATTGTGCTCCCATTGACATACACAGGGCAAATAGCACTGGCGTCTGTTCCCAGCATATACAGTGTATTGGACTGAAGAGGAGCTCCTGTTCTTGTCAGTTTCCTAAGCAGAGTTGAACTAGATATGGCCCCTGTGTGTAGGAAGCACAGTTCTTTTGTTCTGAGCAAGCTCACTGTTCGGACCCCATAGGAAACATAGAAGAGTAGAAGAGTGGTCTTTTCTCAAAAGCAGAGTGTGTTTCTTATACGGCGAGCTTCGTTTGTTTCAGAGTCCTAAATGGAGTTGAATCACATGCAGTTTTTGGTCCTACGATCAAGAGTTGTTTTCTGGTAAGAAGAGTCTATATTGCGCTCCCATTGTCATACACAGGGCAAATAGCACTGGCGTCTGTTCCCAGCATGTACAGTGTATTGGACCGAAGAGGATCAACTGTTTTTGTCAGGTTCCTAAGCAGAATTGAAGTAGATATGGCAGTGTGTGTAGGAAGCACAGTTCTTTTTTTCTGAGCAAGCTCACTGTTCGGACCCCATAGGAAACACAGTAGAGTAGAAGAGTGCTCTTTTCTCAAAAGTAGAGTGTGTTTCTTGTAAGGCGAGATAGAGTTTGTTTCCCAGTCCTAAATGGAGTTGAATCACATGCAGTTTTTTTTCCTACAAGCAAGAGTTGTTTTCTGGAAAGAAGAGTCACTATTGTGCTCTAATTGCCATACACAGTGCAAATAGCACTCGTGTCTGTTCCCAGCAAGTACAGTGTATTGGACTGAAGAGGAGATACTGTTCTTGTCAGTTTCCTAAGCAGAGTTGAACTAGATATGGCCCGTGTTTGTAGGAAGCACAGTTCTTATGTTCTGAGCAAGCTCACTGTTCTGGCTCTATAGGAAACACAGTAGAGTAGAAGAGTGCTCTTTTCTCAAAAGCAGAGTGTGTTTCTTGTAAGGCAAGCTAGAGTTTGTTTCCCAGTCCTAAATGGTGTTGAGTCACATGCAGTTTTTTGTTCTACCAGCAAGAGTTGTTTTCTGGTAAGACGAGTCACTATTGTGCTCCAATTGCCATACACAGTGCAAATAGCACTGGCGTCTGTTCCCAGCAAGTACAGTGTATTGGACTGAAGAGGACCTACTGTTCTCATCAGGTTCCTAAGCAGAATTGAACTAGATATGGCCTTGTGTGTAGGAAGCACAGTTCTTTTGTTCTGTGCAAGCTCACTGTTCGGACCCAATAGGAAACACAGTAGAGTAGAAGAGTGCTCTTTTCTCAAAAGCAGAGTGTGTTTCTTTAAGGAGAGCTAGCGTTTGTTTCCCAGTCCTAAATGGAGTTGAATCACATGCAGTTTCTGGTCCTACGAGCAAGAGTTGTTTTCTGGTAAGGAAAGTCACTATTGTGCTCCAAATGCCATACACAGTGCAAATAGCACTCGCGTCTGTTCCCAGCAAGTACAGTGTATCGGAATCAAGAGGATCTACTGTTCTTGTCAGTTTCCTAGGCAGAGTTGAACTAGATATGGCCCGTGTGTGGGAAGCACAGTTCTTTTGTTCTGAGCAAGCTCACTGTTCGGACCCCATAGGAAACACAGTAGAGTAGAAGAGTGCTCTTTCCTCAAAAGCAGAGTGTGTTTCTTGTAAGGCAAGCTAGAGTTTGTTTCCCATTCCTAAATGGAGTGGAATCACATGCAGTTTGTGTTCCTACGAGCAAGAGTTGTTTTCTGGTAAGGAAAGTCACTATTGCGCTCCCATTGCCATACACAGTGCAAATAGCCCTCCCACCTGTTCCCAGCAAGTACAGTGTATTGGACTGAAGAGGAGCTACTGTTCTTCTCAGTTTCCTAAGCAGAATTGAACTAAATATGGCCGTGTGTGTAGGAAGCACAGTTCATTTGTTCTGAGCAAGCTCACTGTTCTGGCTCTATAGGAAACACAGTAGAGTAGAAGAGTGCTCTTTTCTCTAAAGCAGAGTGTGTTTCTTGTAAGGCGAGCTAGCGTTTGTTTCCCAGTCCTAAATGGAGTTGAATCACATGCAGTTTCTAGTCCTACGAGCAAGAGTTGTTTTATGGTAAGAAGAGTCACTTTTGCGCTGCCATTGCCATACACAGGACAAATAGCACTGGCGTCTGTTCCCAGCAAGTACAGTGTATTGGACTGAAGAGGAGCTACTGTTCTTGTCAGTTTCCTAAGCAGAGTTGAACTAGATATGGCCCTTGTGTGTAGGAAGCACAGTTCTTTTGTTCTGAGCAAGCTCACTGTTCGGACCCCATAGGAAACACAGTAGAGTAGATGAGTGCTCTTTTCTCAAAAGCAGAGTGTGTTTCATGTAAGGCGAGCTAGCATTTGTTTCCCAGACCTAAATGGAGTTGAATCACATGGAGTTTCTGGTCCACGAGCAAGAGTTGTTTTATGGTAAGGAAAGTCACTATTGTGCTCCCATTGCCCTACACAAGGCAAATAGCACTCGCGTCTTTTCCCAGCAAGTACAGTGTATTGGACTGAATAGGAGCTACTGTTCTTGTCAGTTTACTAAGCAGAGTTGAACTAGATATGATCCGTGTGTGTAGGAAGCACAGTTCTTTTGTTCTGAGCAAGCTCACTGTTTGGACCCCATAGGAAACACAGTAGAGTAGAAGAGTGCTCTTTTCTCTAAAGCAGAGTGTGTTTCTTGTAAGGCGAGCTACCGTTTGTTTCCCAGTCCTAAATGGAGTGGAATCACATGCAGTTTCTGGTCCTACGAGCAAGAGTTGTTTTCTGGTAAAGAAAGTCACTATTGCGCTCCCATTGCCATGCACAGTGCAAATAGCCCTCCCGTCTGTTCCCAGCAAGTACAGTGCATTGGACTGAAGAGGAGCTACTGTTCTTCTCAGTTAATAAGAAGAGTTGAACTAGGTATGGCCCGTGTGTGTAGGATGCACAGTTCTTTTTTTCTGAGCAAGCTCACTGTTCTGGCACTCTAGGAAGCACAGTAGAGTAGAAGAGTGCTCTTTTCTCAAAAGCAGAGTGTGTTTCTTGGAAGTCGAGCTAGCGTTTGTTTCCCAGTCCTAAATGGAGTTGAGTCACATGCAGTTTTTGGTCCTACGAGCAAGAGTTGTTTTCTGGTAAGACGAGTCACTATTGTGCTCCAATTGCCATACACAGTGCAAAATACCACTCACGTCTGTTCCCCGCAAGTAAAGTGTATTGGACTGAAGAGGAGCTACTGTTCTTGTCAGTTTCCTAAGCAGAGTTGAACTAGATATGGCACGTGTGTGTAGGAAGCATAGTTCTTTTGTTCTGAGCAAGCTCACTGTTCGGACCCCATAGGAAACACAGTAGAGTAGAAGAGTGCTCTTTTCTCAAAAGCAGAGTGTGTTTCTTGTAAGGTGAGCTAGCTTTTGTTTCCCAGTCCTAAATGGAGTTGAAACACTTGCAGTTTCTGGTCCTATGAGCAAGAGTTGTTTTATGGTAAGAAGAGTCACTATTGCGCTGCCATTGCCATACACAGGACAAATAGCACTGGCGTCTGTTCCCAGCAAGTACAGTATATTGGACTGAAGAGGATCTACTGTTCTTGTCACGTTCCTAAACAGAATTGAACTAGATATGGTCGTGTGTACGAAGCACAGTTCTTTTGTTCTGAGCAAGCTCACTGTTCGGACCCCATAGGAAGCACAGTAGAGTAGAAGAGTGCTCTTTCCTCAAAATCAGAGTGTGTTTCTTGTAAGGCGAGCGTGCGTTTATTTCTAGTCCTTAATGGAGTGGAATCACATGCAGTTTCTGGTCCTACGAGCAAGAGTTGTTTTCTGGTAAGGAAAGTCACTATTGTGCTCCCATTGCCATACACAGTGCAAATAGCACATGCGTCTGTTCCCAGCAAGTACAGTGTATTGGAATGAAGAGGAGCTACTGTTCTTGTCAGGTTCCTAAGCAGAGTTGAACTCGATATGGCCCGTGTGTGTAGGAAGCACAGTTCTTATGTTCTGAGCAAGCTCACTGTTCTGGCCCTATAGGAAACACAGTACAGTAGAAGAGTGCTCTTTTCTCTAAAGCAGAGTGTGTTTCTTTTAAGGCGAGCTAGCGTTTGTTTCCCAGTCTTAAATGGAGTTGAGTCACATGCAGTTTTTTTGTCCCACGAGCAAGAGTTGTTTTCTGGTAAGACGAGTCACTATTGTGCTCCAATTGCCATACACAGTGCAAATAGCACTCGCGTCTGTTCCCCGCAAGTAAAGTGTATTGGACTGAAGAGGAGCTACTGTTCTTGTCAGTTTCCTAAGCAGAGTTGAACTAGATATGGCCCGTGTGTGTAGGAAGCACAGTTCTTTTGCTCTGAGCAAGCTCACTGTTCGGACCCCATAGGAAACACAGTAGAGTAGAAGAGTGCTCTTTTCTCAAAAGCAGAGTGTGTTTCATGTAAGGCGAGCTAGCATTTGTTTTCCAGTCCTAAATGGAGATGAATCACATGCAGTTTCTGGTCCTACGAGCAAGAGTTGTTTTCTGGTAAGGAATGTCACTATTGTGCTCCCATTGCCATACACAGTGCAAATAGCACTCGCGTCTGTTCCCAGCAAGTACAGTGTATGGGACTGAGGGACGAGCTACTGTTCTTGTCAGTTTCCTAAGCAGAGTTGAACTAGATATGGCCGTGTGTGTTTGAAGCACAGTTTTTTTTTCTGAGCAAACTCACTGTTCGGACCATATAGGAAACACAGTAGAGTAGAAGAGTGCTCTTTTCTCAAAAGCAGAGTGTGTTTCTTGTAAGGCGAGCTAGCATTTGTTTCCAAGTCCTAAATTGAGTTGAATCACATGCAGTTTCTGGTCCTACGACCAAGAGTTGTTTTCTGGTAAGGAAAGTCACTATTGCGCTCCCATTGCATACACAGTGCAAATAGCACTCGCGTCTATTCCCAGCAAGTACAGTGTATGGGACTGAAAAGGAGCTAGTGTTCTTTTCAGTTTCCTAAGCAGAGTTGAAGTAGATATGGCCCGTGTGTGTAGGAGTCACAGTTCTTATGTTCTGAGCAAGTCACTGTTCTGGCCCTATAGGAAACACAGTAGAGTAGAAGAGTGCTCTTTTCTCAAAAGCGGAGTGTGTTTCTTGTAAGGCGAGCTAGCGTTTGTTTCCTAGTCCTAAATGGAGTTGAATCACATGCAGTTTCAGGTCCTATGAACAAGAGTTCTTTTCTGGTAAGGAAAGTCACATTGCGCTCCCATTGCCATACACAGTGCAAATAGCACTCGCGTCTGTTCCCAGCAAGTACAGTGTATTGGACTAGATAGGTGCTACTGTTCTTGTCAGTTTCCTAAGCAGAGTTGAACTAGATATGATCCGTGTTTGTAGGAAGCACAGTTCTTTTGTTCTTTGCAAGCTCACTGTTTGGAGCCCATAGGAAACACAGTAGAGTAGAAGACTGCTCTTTTCTCTAAAGCAGAGTGTATTTCTTGTAAGGCGTGCTAGCGTTTGTTTCGCAGTCCTAAATGGAGTTGAATCCCATGCAGTTTCTGGTACTACGAGCAAGAGTTGTTTTATGGTAAGAAGAGTCACTATTGTACTGCCATTGCCATACACAGGACAAATAGCACTGGCATCTGTTCGCAGCAAATACAGTGTATTGGGCTGAAGAGGATCTACTGTTCTTGTCAGGTTCCTAAGCAGACTTGAACTAGATATGGCCGTGTGTGTAGGAAGCACAGATTTTTTTCTGAGCAAGCTCACTGTTCGGACCCCATAGGAAACACAGTAGAGTAGAAGAGTGCTCTTTTATCAAAAGCAGAGTGTGTTTCTTGTAAGGCGAGCTAGCGTTTGTTTCCCAGTCGTAAATGGAGTTGAATCACATGCAGTTTCTGGTCCTATGAGCAAGAGTTGTTTTCTGGTAAGGAAAGTCACATTGCGCTCCCATTGCCATACACAGAGCAAAGAGCCCTCCCCCCTGTTCCCAGCAAGTACAGTGTATTGGACTGAAGAGGAGCTACTGTTCTTCTCAGTTTCCTAAGCAGAGTTGAACTAAATATGGCCGTGTGTGTAGGAAGCACAGTTCTTTTGTTCTGAGCAAGCTCACTGTCTGGCCCTATAGGAAACACAGTAGAGTAGAAGAGTGCTCTTTTCTCTAAAGCAGAGTGTGTTTCTTGTAAGGCGAGCTAGCGTTTGTTTCCCAGTCCTAAATGGAGTTGAATCACATGCAGTTTCTAGTCCTATGAGCAAGAGTTGTTTTATGGTAAGAAGAGTCACTTTTGCCCTGCCATTGCCATACACAGGACAAATAGCACTGGTGTCTGTTCCCAGCAAGTACAGTGTATTGGACTGAAGAGGATCTACTGTTCTTGTCAGGTTCCTAAGCAGAATTGAACTAGATATGGCCGTGTGTGTAGGAAGCACAGTTCTTTTGTTCTGAGCAAGTTCAGTGTTCGGACTCCATAGGAAACACAGTAGAGTAGAAGAGTGCTCTTTTCTCAAAAGCAGAGTGTGTTTCTTTTAAGGAGAGCTAGCGTTTGTTTCCCAGTCCTAAATGGAGTTGAATCACATGCAGTTTCTGGTCCTACGAGCAAGAGTTGTTTTCTGGTAAGGAAAGTCACTATTGTGCTCCCATTGCCATACACAGTGCAAATAGCACTAGCGTCTGTTCCCCACAAGTACAGTGTATCGGACTGAAGAGGAGCTACTGTTCTCGTCAGTTTCCTAAGCAGAGTTGAACTAGATATGGCCCGTGTGTGTAGGAAGCACAGTTATTATGTTCAGAGCAAGATCACTGTTCTGGCACTATAGGAAACACAGTAGAGAAGAATAGTACTCTTTTCTCAAAAGCAGAGTGTGTTTCTTGTAAGGCGAGCTAGCGTTTGTTTCCTAGTCCTAAATGGAGTTGAATCACATGCAGTTTTTGGTCCTATGAACAAGAGTTGTTTTCTGGTAAGAAAAGTCACATTGCGCTCCCATTGCCATACACAGTGCAAATAGCACTCGCGTCTGTTCCCAGCAAGTACAGTGTATTGGGCTGAATAGGTGCTACTGTTCTTGTCAGTTTCCTAAGCAGAGTTGAACTAGATATGATCCGTGTGTGTAGGAAGCACAGTTCTTTTGTTCTGAGCAAGCTCACTGTTTGGACCCCATAGGATACACAGTAGAGTAGAAGAGTGCTCTTTTCTCTAAAGCAGAGTGTGTTTCTTGTAAGGCGAGCTAGCGTTTGTTTCGCAGTCCTAAATGGAGTTGAATCCCAAGCAGTTTATGGTACTAAGAGCAAGAGTTGTTTTCTGGTAAGAAGAGTCACTATTGTGCTGCCATTGCCATACACAGGACAAATACCACTGGCCTCTGTTCGCAGCAAATACAGTGTATTGGACTGAAGAGGATCTACTGTTCTTGTCAGGTTCCTAAGCAAAATTGAACTAGATATGGCCGTGTGTAGGAAGCACAGTTCTTTTGTTCTCAGCAAGCTCACTGTTCGGACCCCATAGGAAACACAGTAGAGTAGAATAGTGCTCTTTTCTCTAAAGCAGAGTGTGTTTCTTGTAAGGTGAGCTCGCGTTTGTTTCCCAGTCCTAAATGGAGTTGAGTCACAGGCAGTTTTTGGTCCTACGAGCATGAGTTCTTTTCTGGTAAGAAGAGTCACTATTGTGCTCCAAATGCCATACACAGTGCAAATAGCACTCGCGTCTATTCCCAGCAAATACAGTGTATTGGAATCAAGAGGATCTACTGTTCTTGTCAGTTTCCTAGGCAGAGTTGAACTAGATATGGCCCGTGTGTGGGAAGCACAGTTCTTTTGTTCTGAGCAAGCTCACTGTTTGGACCCCATAGGAAACACAGTAGAGTAGTAGAGTGCTCTTTCCTCAAAAGCAGAGTGTGTTTCATGTAAGGCGAGCTAGCATTTGTTTCCTAGTCCTAAATGGAGTTGAATCACATGCAGTTTCTGGGCCTATGAGCAAGAGTTGTTTTCTGGTAAGAAGATTCACTATTGTGCTCCCATTGCCATACACAGTGCAAATAGCACTCGCGTCTGTTCCCAGCAAGCACAGTTTATCGGACTGAAGAGGAGCTACTGTTCTTGTCAGTTTCCTTAGCAGAGTTGAACTAGATATGGCCCGTGTGTGGGAAGCACAGTTCTTTTGTTCTGAGCAAGCTCACTGTTCTGGCCCTATAGGAAACACAGTAGAGTAGAAGAGTGCTCTTTTCTCTAAAGCAGAGTGTGTTTCTTGTAATGCTAGCTAGCGTTTGTTTCCCAGTCCTAAATGGAGTTGAATCCCATGCAGTTTCTGGTCCTATGAGCAAGAGTTGTTTTCTGGTAAGAAGTGTCACTATTGCATTCCCATTGTCATACACAGTGCAAATAGCACTCGCGTCTGTTCCCAGCATTTACAGTGTATTGGACTGAAGAGGAGTTACTGTTCTTGTCAATTTCCTAAGCAGAGTTGAACTAGATATGGCCCGTGTGTGTAGGAAGCACAGTTCTTTTGTTTTGAGCAAGCTCACTGTTCGGACCCCATAGGAAACACAGTAGAGTAGAAGAGTGCTCGTTTCTCAAAGCAGAGTGTGTTTCTTGTAAGGCGAGCTAGCGTTTGTATCCCAGTCCTAAATGGAGTTGAACCACATGCAGTTTCTGGTCCTATGAGCAAGAGTTGTTTTCTGGTAAGGAAAGTCACTATTGCGCTCCCATTGCCATACACAGGGCAAATAGCACTGGCGTCTGTTCCCAGCATGTACAGTGTATTGGACTGAAGAAGATCTACTGTTTTTGTCAGCTTCCTAAGCAAAATTAAACTAGATATGGCAGTGTGTGTAGGAAGCACAGTTCTTTTTTTCTGAGCAAGCTCACTGTTTGGACCCCATAGGAAAAACAGTAGAGTAGAAGAGTGCTCTTTTGGCAAAAGCAGAATGTGTTTCTTGTAAGGTGAGCTTGCGTATGTTTCCCAGTCATAAATGGAGTTGAGTAACATGTAGTTTTTGGTCGTACGAGCAAGAGTTGTTTTCTGATAAGAAGAGTCACTATTGTGTTTCCATTGTCATACACAGGGCAAATAGCACTGGCGTCTGTTCCCAGCATGTACAGTGTATTGGACTGAAGAGGATCTACTGTTTTTGTCAGGTTTCTAAGCAGAGTTGAAGTAGATATGGCCCATGTGTGTAGGAAGCACAGTTCTTTTGTTCTGAGCAAGCTTACTGTTCTGGCCCAATAGGAAACAGAGTAGAGAAGATGAGTGCTCTTTTCTCAAAAGCAGAGTATGTTTCTTGTAAGGCGAGCTCGCGTTTGTTCCCCAGTCCTAAATGGAGTTGAATCCCATGCAGTTTCTGGTCCTATGAGCAAGAGTTGTTTTCTGGTAAGAAGAGTCACTATTGTGCTCCCATTGACATACACAGGGCAAATAGCACTGGCGTCTGTTCCCAGCATATACAGTGTATTGGACTGAAGAGGAGCTCCTGTTCTTGTCAGTTTCCTAAGCAGAGTTGAACTAGATATGGCCCCTGTGTGTAGGAAGCACAGTTCTTTTGTTCTGAGCAAGCTCACTGTTCGGACCCCATAGGAAACATAGAAGAGTAGAAGAGTGGTCTTTTCTCAAAAGCAGAGTGTGTTTCTTATACGGCGAGCTTCGTTTGTTTCAGAGTCCTAAATGGAGTTGAATCACATGCAGTTTTTGGTCCTACGATCAAGAGTTGTTTTCTGGTAAGAAGAGTCTATATTGCGCTCCCATTGTCATACACAGGGCAAATAGCACTGGCGTCTGTTCCCAGCATGTACAGTGTATTGGACCGAAGAGGATCAACTGTTTTTGTCAGGTTCCTAAGCAGAATTGAAGTAGATATGGCAGTGTGTGTAGGAAGCACAGTTCTTTTTTTCTGAGCAAGCTCACTGTTCGGACCCCATAGGAAACACAGTAGAGTAGAAGAGTGCTCTTTTCTCAAAAGTAGAGTGTGTTTCTTGTAAGGCGAGATAGAGTTTGTTTCCCAGTCCTAAATGGAGTTGAATCACATGCAGTTTTTTTTCCTACAAGCAAGAGTTGTTTTCTGGAAAGAAGAGTCACTATTGTGCTCTAATTGCCATACACAGTGCAAATAGCACTCGTGTCTGTTCCCAGCAAGTACAGTGTATTGGACTGAAGAGGAGATACTGTTCTTGTCAGTTTCCTAAGCAGAGTTGAACTAGATATGGCCCGTGTTTGTAGGAAGCACAGTTCTTATGTTCTGAGCAAGCTCACTGTTCTGGCTCTATAGGAAACACAGTAGAGTAGAAGAGTGCTCTTTTCTCAAAAGCAGAGTGTGTTTCTTGTAAGGCAAGCTAGAGTTTGTTTCCCAGTCCTAAATGGTGTTGAGTCACATGCAGTTTTTTGTTCTACCAGCAAGAGTTGTTTTCTGGTAAGACGAGTCACTATTGTGCTCCAATTGCCATACACAGTGCAAATAGCACTGGCGTCTGTTCCCAGCAAGTACAGTGTATTGGACTGAAGAGGACCTACTGTTCTCATCAGGTTCCTAAGCAGAATTGAACTAGATATGGCCTTGTGTGTAGGAAGCACAGTTCTTTTGTTCTGTGCAAGCTCACTGTTCGGACCCAATAGGAAACACAGTAGAGTAGAAGAGTGCTCTTTTCTCAAAAGCAGAGTGTGTTTCTTTAAGGAGAGCTAGCGTTTGTTTCCCAGTCCTAAATGGAGTTGAATCACATGCAGTTTCTGGTCCTACGAGCAAGAGTTGTTTTCTGGTAAGGAAAGTCACTATTGTGCTCCAAATGCCATACACAGTGCAAATAGCACTCGCGTCTGTTCCAGCAAGTACAGTGTATCGGAATCAAGAGGATCTACTGTTCTTGTCAGTTTCCTAGGCAGAGTTGAACTAGATATGGCCCGTGTGTGGGAAGCACAGTTCTTTTGTTCTGAGCAAGCTCACTGTTCGGACCCCATAGGAAACACAGTAGAGTAGAAGAGTGCTCTTTCCTCAAAAGCAGAGTGTGTTTCTTGTAAGGCAAGCTAGAGTTTGTTTCCCATTCCTAAATGGAGTGGAATCACATGCAGTTTGTGTTCCTACGAGCAAGAGTTGTTTTCTGGTAAGGAAAGTCACTATTGCGCTCCCATTGCCATACACAGTGCAAATAGCCCTCCCACCTGTTCCCAGCAAGTACAGTGTATTGGACTGAAGAGGAGCTACTGTTCTTCTCAGTTTCCTAAGCAGAATTGAACTAAATATGGCCGTGTGTGTAGGAAGCACAGTTCATTTGTTCTGAGCAAGCTCACTGTTCTGGCTCTATAGGAAACACAGTAGAGTAGAAGAGTGCTCTTTTCTCTAAAGCAGAGTGTGTTTCTTGTAAGGCGAGCTAGCGTTTGTTTCCCAGTCCTAAATGGAGTTGAATCACATGCAGTTTCTAGTCCTACGAGCAAGAGTTGTTTTATGGTAAGAAGAGTCACTTTTGCGCTGCCATTGCCATACACAGGACAAATAGCACTGGCGTCTGTTCCCAGCAAGTACAGTGTATTGGACTGAAGAGGAGCTACTGTTCTTGTCAGTTTCCTAAGCAGAGTTGAACTAGATATGGCCCTTGTGTGTAGGAAGCACAGTTCTTTTGTTCTGAGCAAGCTCACTGTTCGGACCCCATAGGAAACACAGTAGAGTAGATGAGTGCTCTTTTCTCAAAAGCAGAGTGTGTTTCATGTAAGGCGAGCTAGCATTTGTTTCCCAGACCTAAATGGAGTTGAATCACATGGAGTTTCTGGTCCACGAGCAAGAGTTGTTTTATGGTAAGGAAAGTCACTATTGTGCTCCCATTGCCCTACACAAGGCAAATAGCACTCGCGTCTTTTCCCAGCAAGTACAGTGTATTGGACTGAATAGGAGCTACTGTTCTTGTCAGTTTACTAAGCAGAGTTGAACTAGATATGATCCGTGTGTGTAGGAAGCACAGTTCTTTTGTTCTGAGCAAGCTCACTGTTTGGACCCCATAGGAAACACAGTAGAGTAGAAGAGTGCTCTTTTCTCTAAAGCAGAGTGTGTTTCTTGTAAGGCGAGCTACCGTTTGTTTCCCAGTCCTAAATGGAGTGGAATCACATGCAGTTTCTGGTCCTACGGAGCAAGAGTTGTTTTCTGGTAAAGAAAGTCACTATTGCGCTCCCATTGCCATGCACAGTGCAAATAGCCCTCCCGTCTGTTCCCAGCAAGTACAGTGCATTGGACTGAAGAGGAGCTACTGTTCTTCTCAGTTAATAAGAAGAGTTGAACTAGGTATGGCCCGTGTGTGTAGGATGCACAGTTCTTTTTTTCTGAGCAAGCTCACTGTTCTGGCACTCTAGGAAGCACAGTAGAGTAGAAGAGTGCTCTTTTCTCAAAAGCCAGAGTGTGTTTCTTGGAAGTCGAGCTAGCGTTTGTTTCCCAGTCCTAAATGGAGTTGAGTCACATGCAGTTTTTGGTCCTACGAGCAAGAGTTGTTTTCTGGTAAGACGAGTCACTATTGTGCTCCAATTGCCATACACAGTGCAAATACCACTCACGTCTGTTCCCCGCAAGTAAAGTGTATTGGACTGAAGAGGAGCTACTGTTCTTGTCAGTTTCCTAAGCAGAGTTGAACTAGATATGGCACGTGTGTGTAGGAAGCATAGTTCTTTTGTTCTGAGCAAGCTCACTGTTGGACCCCATAGGAAACACAGTAGAGTAGAAGAGTGCTCTTTTCTCAAAAGCAGAGTGTGTTTCTTGTAAGGTGAGCTAGCTTTTGTTTCCCAGTCCTAAATGGAGTTGAAACACTTGCAGTTTCTGGTCCTATGAGCAAGAGTTGTTTTATGGTAAGAAGAGTCACTATTGCGCTGCCATTGCCATACACAGGACAAATAGCACTGGCGTCTGTTCCCAGCAAGTACAGTATATTGGACTGAAGAGGATCTACTGTTCTTGTCACGTTCCTAAACAGAATTGAACTAGATATGGTCGTGTGTACGAAGCACAGTTCTTTTGTTCTGAGCAAGCTCACTGTTCGGACCCCATAGGAAGCACAGTAGAGTAGAAGAGTGCTCTTTCCTCAAAATCAGAGTGTGTTTCTTGTAAGGCGAGCGTGCGTTTGTTTCTAGTCCTAAATGGAGTGGAATCACATGCAGTTTCTGGTCCTACGAGCAAGAGTTGTTTTCTGGTAAGGAAAGTCACTATTGTGCTCCCATTGCCATACACAGTGCAAATAGCACATGCGTCTGTTCCCAGCAAGTACAGTGTATTGGAATGAAGAGGAGCTACTGTTCTTGTCAGGTTCCTAAGCAGAGTTGAACTCGATATGGCCCGTGTGTGTAGGAAGCACAGTTCTTATGTTCTGAGCAAGCTCACTGTTCTGGCCCTATAGGAAACACAGTACAGTAGAAGAGTGCTCTTTTCTCTAAAGCAGAGTGTGTTTCTTTTAAGGCGAGCTAGCGTTTGTTTCCCAGTCTTAAATGGAGTTGAGTCACATGCAGTTTTTTGTCCCACGAGCAAGAGTTGTTTTCTGGTAAGACGAGTCACTATTGTGCTCCAATTGCCATACACAGTGCAAATAGCACTCGCGTCTGTTCCCCGCAAGTAAAGTGTATTGGACTGAAGAGGAGCTACTGTTCTTGTCAGTTTCCTAAGCAGAGTTGAACTAGATATGGCCCGTGTGTGTAGGAAGCACAGTTCTTTTGCTCTGAGCAAGCTCACTGTTCGGACCCCATAGGAAACACAGTAGAGTAGAAGAGTGCTCTTTTCTCAAAAGCAGAGTGTGTTTCATGTAAGGCGAGCTAGCATTTGTTTTCCAGTCCTAAATGGAGATGAATCACATGCAGTTTCTGGTCCTACGAGCAAGAGTTGTTTTCTGGTAAGGAATGTCACTATTGTGCTCCCATTGCCATACACAGTGCAAATAGCACTCGCGTCTGTTCCCAGCAAGTACAGTGTATGGGACTGAGGGACGAGCTACTGTTCTTGTCAGTTTCCTAAGCAGAGTTGAACTAGATATGGCCGTGTGTGTTTGAAGCACAGTTTTTTTTTCTGAGCAAACTCACTGTTCGGACCATATAGGAAACACAGTAGAGTAGAAGAGTGCTCTTTTCTCAAAAGCAGAGTGTGTTTCTTGTAAGGCGAGCTAGCATTTGTTTCCAAGTCCTAAATTGAGTTGAATCACATGCAGTTTCTGGTCCTACGACCAAGAGTTGTTTTCTGGTAAGGAAAGTCACTATTGCGCTCCCATTGCATACACAGTGCAAATAGCACTCGCGTCTATTCCCAGCAAGTACAGTGTATGGGACTGAAAAGGAGCTAGTGTTCTTTTCAGTTTCCTAAGCAGAGTTGAAGTAGATATGGCCCGTGTGTGTAGGAGTCACAGTTCTTATGTTCTGAGCAAGTCACTGTTCTGGCCCTATAGGAAACACAGTAGAGTAGAAGAGTGCTCTTTTCTCAAAAGCGGAGTGTGTTTCTTGTAAGGCGAGCTAGCGTTTGTTTCCTAGTCCTAAATGGAGTTGAATCACATGCAGTTTCAGGTCCTATGAACAAGAGTTCTTTTCTGGTAAGGAAAGTCACATTGCGCTCCCATTGCCATACACAGTGCAAATAGCACTCGCGTCTGTTCCCAGCATATACAGTGTATTGGACTGGATAGGTGCTACTGTTCTTGTCAGTTTCCTAAGCAGAGTTGAACTAGATATGATCCGTGTTTGTAGGAAGCACAGTTCTTTTGTTCTTTGCAAGCTCACTGTTTGGAGCCCATAGGAAACACAGTAGAGAAGAAGACTGCTCTTTTCTCTAAAGCAGAGTGTATTTCTTGTAAGGCGTGCTAGCGTTTGTTTCGCAGTCCTAAATGGAGTTGAATCCCATGCAGTTTCTGGTACTACGAGCAAGAGTTGTTTTATGGTAAGAAGAGTCACTATTGTACTGCCATTGCCATACACAGGACAAATAGCACTGGCATCTGTTCGCAGCAAGTACAGTGTATTGGGCTGAAGAGGATCTACTGTTCTTGTCAGGTTCCTAAGCAGACTTGAACTAGATATGGCCGTGTGTGTAGGAAGCACAGATTTTTTCTGAGCAAGCTCACTGTTCGGACCCCATAGGAAACACAGTAGAGTAGAAGAGTGCTCTTTTATCAAAAGCAGAGTGTGTTTCTTGTAAGGCGAGCTAGCGTTTGTTTCCCAGTCATAAATGGAGTTGAATCACATGCAGTTTCTGGTCCTATGAGCAAGAGTTGTTTTCTGTTAAGGAAAGTCACATTGCGCTCCCATTGCCATACACAGTGCAAAGAGCCCTCCCACCTGTTCCCAGCAAGTACAGTGTATTGGACTGAAGAGGAGCTACTGTTCTTCTCAGTTTCCTAAGCAGAGTTGAACTAAATATGGCCGTGTGTGTAGGAAGCACAGTTCTTTTGTTCTGAGCAAGCTCACTGTCTGGCCCTATAGGAAACACAGTAGAGTAGAAGAGTGCTCTTTTCTCTAAAGCAGAGTGTGTTTCTTGTAAGGTGAGCTAGCGTTTGTTTCCCAGTCCTAAATGGAGTTGAATCACATGCAGTTTCTAGTCCTATGAGCAAGAGTTGTTTTATGGTAAGAAGAATCACTTTTGCCCTGCCATTGCCATACACAGGACAAATAGCACTGGTGTCTGTTCCAGCAAGTACAGTGTATTGGACTGAAGAGGATCTACTGTTCTTGTCAGGTTCCTAAGCAGAATTGAACTAGATATGGCCGTGTGTGTAGGAAGCACAGTTCTTTTGTTCTGAGCAAGTTCAGTGTTCGGACTCCATAGGAAACACAGTAGAGCAGAAGAGTGCTCTTTTCTCAAAAGCAGAGTGTGTTTCTTGTAAGGCGAGCTAGCGTTTGTTTCCCAGTCCTTAATGGAGTTGAGTCACATGCAGTTTTTTGTCCTACGAGCAAGATTTGTTTTCTGGTAAGACGAGTCACCATTGTGCTCCAATAACCATACACAGTGCAAATAGCACTCGCGTATCTTCCCCGCAAGTACAGTGTATTGGACTGAAGAGAAGCTACTGTTCTGGTCAGTTTCCTAAGCAGAGTTGAACTAGATATGGCCCTTGCGTGTAGGAAGCACAGTTCTTTTGTTCTGAGCAAGCTCACTGTTCGGACCCCATAGGAAACACAGTAGAGTAGAAGAGTGCTCTTTTCTCAAAAGCAGAGTGTGTTTCATGTAAGGCGAGCTAGCATTTTTTTCCCAGACCTAAATGGAGTTGAATCACATGGAGTTTCTGGTCCTACGAGCAAGAGTTGTTTTCTGGTAAGGAAAGTCCCTATTGCGCTCCCATTGCCATACACAGTGCAAATAGCACATGCGTCTGTTCCCAGCAAGTACAGTGTATTGGAATGAAGAGGAGCTACTGTTCTTGTCAGGTTCCTAAGCAGAGTTGAACTCGATATGGCCCGTGTGTGTAGGAAGCACAGTTCTTATGTTCTGAGCAAGCTCACTGTTCTGGCCCTATAGGAAACACAGTAGAGTAGAAGAGTGCTCTTTTCTCTAAAGCAGAGTGTGTTTCTTGTAAGGCGAGCTAGCGTTTGTTTCCCAGTCTTAAATGGAGTTGAGTCACATGCAGTTTTTTGTCCTACGAGCAAGAGTTGTTTTCTGGTAAGACGAGTCACTATTGTGCTCCAATTGCCATACACAGTGCAAATAGCACTCGCGTCTGTTCCCCGCAAGTAAAGTGTATTGGACTGAAGAGGAGCTACTGTTCTTGTCAGTTTCCTAAGCAGAGTTGAAAAAGATATGGCCCGTGTGTGTAGGAAGCACAGTTCTTTTGCTCTGAGCAAGCTCACTGTTCTGGCCCTATAGGAAACACAGTAGAGTAGAAGAGTGCTCTTTTCTCTAATGCAGAGTGTGTTTCTTGTAAGGCGAGCTAGTGTTTGTTTCCCAGTCCTAAATGGAGTTGAATCACATGCAGTGTCTGGTCCTACGAGCAAGAGTTGTTTTATGGTAAGAAGAGTAACTTTTGTGCTGCCATTGCCATACACAGGACAAATAGCACTGGCGTCTGTTCCCAGCAAGTACAGTGTATTGGACTGAAGAGGATCTACTGTTCTTGTCAGGTTCCTAAGCAGACTTGAACTAGATATGGCCGTGTGTGTAGGAAGCACAGTTCGTTTGTTCTGAGCAAACTCACTCTTCGGACCATATAGGAAACACAGTAGAATAGAAGAGTGCTCTTTTCTCTAAAGCAGAGTGTGTTTCTTGTAAGGCGAGCTAGCATTTGTTTCCAAGTCCTAAATTGAGTTGAATCACATGCAGTTTCTGGTCCTACGAGCAAGAGTTGTTTCCTGGTAAGGAAAGTCACTATTGCGCTCCCATTGCATACACAGTGCAAATAGCACTCGCGTCTGTTCCCAGCAAGTACAGTGTATGGGACTGAAAAGGAGCTAGTGTTCTTGTCAGGTTCCTAAGCAGAGTTGAACTAGATATGGCCCGTGTGTGTAGGAAGCGAGTTCTTATGTTATGAGCAAGCTCACTGTTCTGGCCCTATAGGAAACACAGTAGAGTAGAAGAGTGCTCTTTTCTCTAAAGCAGAGTGTGTTTCTTGTAAGGCGAGCTAGCGTTTGTTTCCCAATCCTAAATGGAGTTGAGTCACATGCAGTTTTTTGTCCTACGAGCAAGAGTTGTTTTCTGGTAAGACTAGTCACTATTGTGTCCAATTGCCATACACAGTGCAAATAGCACTCGCGTCTGTTCCCCGCAAGTAAAGTGTATTTGACTGAAGAGGTGCTACTGTCCTTGTCAGTTTCCTAAGCAGAGTTGAACTAGATATGGCCGGTGTGTGTAGGAAGCACAGTTCTTTTGTTCTGAGCAAGCTCACTGTTCAGACCCCATAGGAAACACAGTAGAGCAGAAGAGTGCTCTTTTCTCAAAAGCAGAGTGTGTTTCATGTAAGGCGAGCTAGCATTTGTTTCCCAGTCATAAATGGAGTTGAATCACATGCAGTTTCTGGTCCTACGAGCAAGAGTTGTTTTCTGGTAAGGAAAGTCACTATTGTGTTCCCATTGCCACACACAGTGCAAGTAGCACTCGCGTCGGTTCCCAGAAAGTACAGTGTATGGGACTGAAGAGGAGCTACTGTTCTTGTCAGTTTCCTAAGCAGAGTTGAACTAGATATGGCCGTGTGTGTAGGAAGCACAGTTCTTATGTTCTGAGCAAGCTCACTGTTCTGGCCCTATAGGAAACACAGTAGAGTAGAAGAGTGCTCTTTTCTCAAAAGCAGAGTGTGTTTCTTGTAAGGCAAGCTAGCGTTTGTTTCCTAGTCCTAAATGGAGTGGAATCACATGCAGTTTCAGGTCCTAAGAACAAGAGTTGTTTTCTGGTAAGGAAAGTCACATTGTGCTCCCATTGCCATACACTGTGCAAATAGCCCTCCCGTCTGTTCCCAGCAAGTACAGTGTATTGGACTGAAGAGGATCTACTGTTCTTGTCAGGTTCCTAAGCAGAGTTGAACTAGATATGGCCGTGTGTGTAGGAAGCACAGTTTTTTTTTGTTCTGAGCAAGCTCACTGTTCGGACCCCATAGAAAACACAGTAGAGTAGAAGAGTGCTTTTTTCTCAAACGTAGAGTGTGTTTCTTTAAGACGAGCTTGCTTTTGTTTCCCATTCCTAAATGGAGTGGAATCACATGCAGTTTCTGGTCCTACGAGCAAGTGTTGTTTTCTGGTAAGGAAAGTCACTATTGTGCTCCCATTGCCATACAGAGTGCAAATAGCCCTCCCGTCTGTTCCCAGCAAATACAGTGTATTGTACTGAAGAGGAGCTACTGTTCTTGTCAGTTTCCTAAGAAGAGTTGAACTAGATATGGCCCATGTGTTTAGGAAGCACAGTTCTTTTTTTCTGAGAACGCTCACTGTTCTGGCCCTATAGGAAGCACAGTAGAGTAGAAGAGTGCTCTTTTCTCAAAAGCCTAGTGTGTTTCTTGTAAAGCGAGCTAGAGTTTGTTTCCAAGTCCTAAATGGAGTTTAGTCACATGCAGTTTTTTGTTCTATGAGTAAGAGTTGTTTTCTGGTAAGACGAGTCACTATTGTGCTCCAATTGCCATACACAGTGCAAATAGCACTGGCGTCTGTTCCCAGCAAGTACAGTGTATTGGACTGAAGAGGATCTACTGTTCTTGTCAGTTTCCTAAGTAGAGTTGAACTAGATATGGCCCGTGTGTGGGAAGCACAGTTCTTTAGTTCTGAGCAAGCTCACTGTTCTGGCCCTGTAAGAAACACAGTAGAGTAGAAGAGTGCTCTTTTTCTAAAGCAGAGTGTGTTTCTTGTAAGGCGAGCTAGCATTTGTTTCCCAGTCCTAAATGGCGTTGAATCACATGCAGTTTGTGGTCCTACGAGCAAGAGTTGTTTTCTGGTAAGGAAAGTCACTATTGCGCTCTAATTGCCATACACAGTGTAAATAGCACTCGCGTCTGTTCCCAGCAAGTACAGTGTATTGGACTGAAGAGGAGCTACTGTTCTTGTCAGTTTCCTAAGCAGAGTTGAACTACATATGGTCCGTGTGTGTAGGAAGCACAGTTCTTTTGTTCTGAGCAAGCTCACTGTTCGGACCCCATAGGAAACACAGTAGAGTAGAAGAGTGCTCTTTTCTCTAAAGCAGTGTGTTTCTTGTAAGGCGAGCTAGCGTTTGTTTCCCAGTCCTAAATGGAGTTGAATCACATGCAGTTTCTGGTCCTACGAGCAAGAGTTGTTTTCTGGTAAAGAAAGTCACTATTGTGTTCCCATTGCCATACACAGTGCAAATAGCACATGCGTCTGTTCCCAGCAAGTACAGTGTATTGGACTGAAGAGGAGCTACTGTTCTTCTCAGTTTCCTATGCAGAGTTGAACTAGATTTGGCCCATGTGTAGGAAGCACAGTTCTTTGTTCTGAGCAAGCTCACTGTTCTGGCCCTATAGGAAACACAGTAGAGTAGAAGAGTGCTCTTTTCTCTAATGCAGAGTGTGTTTCTTGTAAGGCGAGCTAGTGTTTGTTTCCCAGTCCTAAATGGAGTTGAATCACATGCAGTTTCAGGTCATACGAGGAAGAGTTGTTTTATGGTAAGAAGAGTAACTACTGTGCTGCCATTGCCATACACAGGACAAATAGCACTGGCGTCTGTTCCCAGCAAGTACAGTGTATTGGACTGAAGGGGATCTACTGTTCTTGTCAGGTTCCTAAGCAGACTTGAACTAGATATGGCCGTGTGTGTAGGAAGCACAGTTCGTTTGTTCTGAGCAAGCTCACTGTTCGGACCCCATAGGAAACACAGTAGAGTAGATGAGTGCTCTTTTCTCAAAAGCAGAGTGTGTTTCTTGTAAGGCAAGCTAGCGTTTGTTTCCCAGTCCTAAATGGTGTTTAATCACATGGAGTTTCTGATCCTAAGAGCAAGAGTTGTTTTCTGGTATGGAAAGTCACTATTGCGCTCCCATTGCCATACACAGTGCAAATAGCACTCGCGTCTGTTCCCAGGAAGTACAGTGTATCGGACTGAAGAGGAGCTACTGTTCTTGTCAGTTTCCTAAGCAGAGTTGAACTAGTTATGGCCCGTGTGTGTAGGAAGCACAGTTCTTATGTTCTGAGCAAGCTCACTGTTGTGGCCCTATAGGAAACACAGTAGAGTAGATGAGTGCTCTTTTCTCTAAAGCAGAGTGTGTTTCTTGTATGGAAAGCTAGCGTTTGTTTCCTAATCCTACATGGAGTTGAATCACAAGTAGTTTCAGGTCCTACGAACAAGAGTTGTTTTCTGGTAAGGAAAGTCACATTGTGCTCCCATTGCCAGACACTTTGCAAATATCACTCGCTTCTGTTCCCAGCAAGTACAGTGTATTGGACTGAAGAGGATCTACTGTTCTTGTCAGGTTCCTAAGCAGACTTGAACTAGATATGGCCGTGTGTGTAGGAAGCACAGTTTTTTTGTTTTGAGCAAGCTCACTGTTCTGGCCCTATAGGAAGCACAGTAGAGTAGAAGAGTGCTCTTTTCTCAAAAGCAGAGTGTGTTTCTTGTAAAGCGAGATAGAGTTTGTTTCCCAGTCCTAAGTGGAGTTGAGTCACATGCAGTTTTTTGTTCTATGAGCAAGAGTTGTTTTCTGGTAAGACGAGTCACTATTGTGCTCCAAATGCCATACACAGTGCAAATAGCACTGGCGTCTGTTCCCAGCAAGTACAGTGTATTGGACTGAAGAGGATCTACTGTTCTTGTCAGTTATCTAAGCAGAGTTGAACTAGATATGGCCCGTGTAGGAAGAACAGTTCTTTTGTTCTGAGCAAGCTCACTGTTCTGGCCCTGTAGGAAACACAGTAGAGTAGAAGAGTGCTCTTTTTCTAAAGCAGAGTGTGTTTCTTGTAAAGCGAGCTAGCATTTGTTTCCCAGTCCTAAATCGCGTTGAATCACATGCAGTTTGTGGTCCTACGAGCAAGAGTTGTTTTCTGGTAAGGAAAGTCACTATTGCGCTCTCATTGCCATACACAGTGTAAATAGCACTCGCGTCTGTTCCCAGCAAGTACAGTGTATTGGACTGAAGAGGAGCTACTGTTCTTGTCAGTTTCCTAAGCAGAGTTGAACTACATATGGTCCGTGTGTGTAGGAACCACAGTTCTTTTGTTCTGAGCAAGCTCACTGTTTGGACCCCATAGGAAACACAGTAGAGTAGAAGAGTGCTCTTTTCTCTAAAGCAGTGTGTTTCTTGTAAGGTGAGTTAGCGTTTGTTTCCCAGTCCTAAATCGAGTTGAATCACATGCAGTTTCTGGTCCTACGACCAAGAGTTGTTTTCTGGTAAGGAAAGTCACTATTGTGCTCTCATTGCCATACACAGTGCAAATAGCACAAGCGTCTGTTCCCAGCAAGTACAGTGTATTGGACTGAAGAGGAGCTACTGTTCTTCTCAGTTTCCTAAGCAGAGTTGAAATAGACATGGCACGTGTGTTTAGGAAGCACAGTTATTATGTTCTGAGCAAGCTCACTGTTCTGGTCCTACAGGAAACACAGTAGAGTAGAAGAGTGCTCTTTTCTCTAAAGCAGAGTGTGTTTCTTGTAAGGCGAGCTCGCGTTTGTTTCCCAGTCCTAAATTTAGTTGAATCACAGACAGTTTCTGGTCCTGCGAGCAAGAAATATTTTCTGGTAAGGAAAGTCATTATTGTGCTCCATTGCCATACACAGTGCAAATAGCACATGTGTCTGTTCCCAGCAAGTACAGTGTATTGGACTGAAGAGGAGCTACTGTTCTTGTCAGGTTCCTAAGCAGAGTTGAACTAGATATGGCCCGTGTGTTTAGGAAGCGAGTTCTTATGTTATGAGCAAGCTCACTGTTCTGGCACTATAGGAAACACAGTAGAGTAGAAGAGTGCTCTTTTCTCTAAAGCAGAGTGTGTTTCTTGTAAGGCGAGCTAGCGTTTGTTTCCCAATCCTAAATGGAGTTGAGTCACATGCAGTTTTTTGTCCTACGAGCAAGAGTTGTTTTCTGGTAAGACTAGTCACTATTGTGCTCCCATTGCCATACACAGTGAAAATAGCACTCGCGTCTGTTCCCCGCAAGTAAAGTGTATTGGACTGAAGAGGTGCTACTGTCCTTGTCAGTTTCCTGAGCAGAGTTGAACTAGATATGGCCCGTGTGTGTAGGAAGCACAGTTCTTTTGTTCTGAGCAAGCTCACTGTTCAGACACCATAGGAAACACAGTAGAGCAGAAGAGTGCTCTTTTCTCAAAAGCAGAGTGTGTTTCATGTAAGGCGAGCTAGCATTTCTTTCCCAGTCCTAAATGGAGTTGAATCACATGCAGTTTCTGGTCCTACGAGCAAGAGTTGTTTTCTGGTAAGGAAAATCACTATTGCGCTCCCATTGCCATACACAGTGCAAATAGAACTCCCGTCTCTTCCCAGCAAGTACAGTGTATGGGACTGAAGAGGAGCTACTGTTCTTGTCAGTTTCCTAAGCAGAGTTGAACTAGATATGGCCGTGTGTGTAGGTAGCACAGTTCTTATGTTCTGAGCAAGCTCACTGTTCTGGCCCTATAGGAAACACAGTAGAGTAGAAGAGTGCTCTTTTCTCAAAAGCAGAGTGTGTTTCTTGTAAGGCAAGCTAGCGTTTGTTTCCTAGTCCTAAATGGAGTTGAATCACATGCAGTTTCAGGTCCTAAGAACAAGAGTTGTTTTCTGGTAAGGAAAGTCACATTGCGCTCCCATTGCCATACACTGTGCAAATAGCACTCGCGTCTGTTCCCAGCAAGTACAGTGTATTGGACTGAAGAGGATCTACTGTTCTTGTCAGGTTCCTAAGCAGAGTTGAACTAGATATGGCCGTGTGTGTAGGAAGCACAGTTTTTTTTGTTCTGAGCAAGCTCACTGTTCGGACCCCATAGAAAACACAGTAGAGTAGAAGAGTGCTTTTTTCTCAAACGTAGAGTGTGTTTCTTTTAAGACGAGCTAGCTTTTGTTTCCAATTCCTAAATGGAGTGGAATCACATGCAGATTCTGGTCCTACGAGCAAGTGTTGTTTTCTGGTAAGGAAAGTCACTATTGCGCTCCCATTGCCATACAGAGTGCAAATAGCCCTCCCGTCTGTTCCCAGCAAGTACAGTGTATTGTACTGAAGAGGAGCTACTGTTCTTGTTAGTTTCCTAAGAAGAGTTGAACTAGATATGGCCCATGTGTTTAGGAAGCACAGTTCTTTTTTTCTGAGAACGCTCACTGTTGTGGCCCTATAGGAAGCACAGTAGAGTAGAAGAGTGCTCTTTTCTCAAAAGCAGAGTGTGTTTCTTGTAAAGCGAGCTAGAGTTTGTTTCCCAGTCCTAAATGGAGTTGAGTCACATGCAGTTTTTTGTTCTATGAGTAAGAGTTGTTTTCTGGTAAGACGAGTCACTATTGTGCTCCAATTGCCATACACAGTGCAAATAGCACTGGTGTCTGTTCCCAGCAAGTACAGTGTATTGGACTGAAGAGGATCTACTGCTCTTGTCAGTTTCCTAAGCAGAGTTGAACAAGATATGGCCCGTCTGTGGGAAGCACTGTTCTGTTGTTCTGAGCAAGCTCACTGTTCTGGCCCTGAAGGAAACACAGTAGAGTAGAAGAGTGCTCTTTTTCTAAAGCAGAGTGTTTTTCTTGTAAGGCAAGCTAGCATTTGTTTCCCAGTCCTAAATGGCGTTGAATCACATGCAGTTTGTGGTCATACGAGCAAGAGTTGTTTTCTGGTAAGGAATTTCACTATTGCGCTCTAATTGCCATACACAGTGTAAATAGCACTCGCGTCTGTTCCCAGCAAGTACAGTGTATTGGATTGAAGAGGAGCTACTGTTCTTGTCAGTTTCCTAAGCAGAGTTGAACTACATATGGTCCGTGTGTGTAGGAAGCACAGTTCTTTTGTTCTGAGCAAGCTCACGGTTCGGACACCATAGGAAACACAGTAGAGTAGAAGAGTGCTCTTTTCTCTAAAGCAGTGTGTTTCTTGTAAGGCGAGCTAGCGTTTGTTTCCCAGTCCTAAATGGAGTTGAATCACGTTTCTGGTCCTACGAGCAAGAGTTGTTTTCTGGTAAGGAAACTCACTATTGCGTTCCCATTGCCATACACAGTGCAAATAACACATGCATCTGTTCCCAGCAAGTACAGTGTATTGGACTGAAGAGGAGCTACTGTTCTTCTCAGTTTCCTAAGCAGAGTTGAACTAGATATGGCCCGTGTGTCTAGGAAGCACAGTTCATTTGTTCTGAGCAAGCTAACTGTTCTGGCCCTATAGCAAACAGAGTAGAGTAGAAGAGTGCTCTTTTCTCAAAAGTAGAATGTGTTTCTTGTAAGGTGAGCTAGAGTTTGTTTCCCAGTCCTAAATGGAGTTGAATCACAGACAGATTTTGGTCCTACGAGCAAGAGTTGTTTTCTGGTAAGAAGAGTCACTATTGCGCTCCAAATGCCATACCCAGTACAAATAGCACTCGTGTCTGTTCCCAGCAAGTACAGTGTATTGGACTGAATAGGAGCTAGTGTTCTTGTCAGTTTCCTAAGCAGAATTGAACTAGATATGGCCGTGTGTTTAGGAAGCACAGTTCATTTGTTCTGAGCAAGCTAACTGTTCTGGCCCTATAGCAAACAGAGTAGAGTAGAAGAGTGCTCTTTTCTCAAAAGTAGAATGTGTTTCTTGTAAGGTGAGCTAGAGTTTGTTTCCCAGTCCTAAATGGAGTTGAATCACACACAGTTTTTGGTCCTACGAGCAAGAGTTGTTTTCTGGTAAGAAGAGTCACTATTGCGCTCCAAATGCCATACACAGTACAAATAGCACTCGTGTCTGTTCCCAGCAAGTACAATGTATTGGACTGAATAGGAGCTACTGTTCTTGTCAATTTCCTAAGCAGAATTGAACTAGATATGGCCGTGTGTGTAGGAAGCACAGTTCTTTTGTTCTGAGCAAGCTCACTGTTCGGACCCCATAGGAAACAAAGTAGAGTAGAAGAGTGCTCTTTTCCCAAAAGCAGAGTGTGTTTCTTGTAAGGCGAGCTACCGTTTGTTTCCCAGTCCTAAATGGAGTTGAATCACATGCAGTTTCTGGTCCTACGAGCAAGAGTTGTTTTCTGGTAAGGAAAGTCACTATTGTGCTCACACTGCCATACACAGTGCAAATAGCACTCGCGTCTGTTCCCAGCAAGTACAGTGTATCGGACTGAAGAGGAGCTACTGTTCTTGTCAGTTTCCTATGCAGAGTTGAACTAGATAAGCCCCGTGTGTGTAGGAAGCACAGTTCTTATGTTCTGAGCAAGCTCACTGTTCTGGCCCAATAGGAAACACAGTAGAGTAGAAAAGTGCTCTTTTCTCAAAAGCAGAGTGTGTTTCTTGTAAGACGAGCTAGCGTTTGTTCCCTAGTTCTAAATGGAGTTGAATCGCATGCAGTTTCTGGTCCTACGAACAAGAGTTTTTTTCTGGTAAGGAAAGTCACTATTGCGCTCCCATTGCCATACACAGGGCAAATAGCACTCGCGTCTTTTCCCAGCAAGTACAGTGTATCGGACTGAAGAGGATCTACTGTTCTTGTCAGGTTCCTAAGCAGAATTGAACTAGATATGGCCGTGTGTGTAGGAAGCACAGTTCTTTTGTTCTGAGCAAGCTCACTGTTCGGACCCCATAGGAAACACAGTAGAGTAGAAGAGTGCTCTTTTCTCAAAAGCAGAGTGTGTTTCTTGTAAGGCGAGCTAGCGTTTGTTTCCCAGTCCTAAATGGAGTTGAATCACATGCAGTTTGTGTTCCTAGGAGCAAGAGTTGTTTTCTGTTAAGGAAAGTCACTATTGTGCTCTCATTGCCATACACAGTGCAAATAGCACTCGCGTCTGTTCCCAGCAAGTACAGTGTATTGGACTGAAGAGGAGCTACTGTTCTTGTCATTTTCCTAAGCAGAGTTGTACTAGATATGGCCCGTGTGTAGGAAGCACAGTTCTTTTGTTCTGAGCAAGTTCACTGTTCTGGCCTTATAGGAAACACAGTAGAGTAGAAGAGTGCTCTTTTCTCAAAAGCAGAGTGTGTTTCTTGTAAGGCGAGCTAGCGTTTGTTTCCCAGTCCTAAATGGAGTTGAATCCCATGCAGTTTCTGGTCCTACGAGCAAGAGTTGTTTTCTGGTAAGAAGAGTCACTATTGCACTCCCATTGTCATACACAGGGCAAATAGCACTGGCATCTGATCCCAGGAAGTACAGTGTATTGGACTGAAGAGGATCTACTGTTCTTGTCAGGTTCCTACGCAGAATTGAACTAGATATGGCCATGTGTGTAGAAAGCAGAGTTCTTTTGTTCTGAGCAAGCTCACTGTTTGGACCCCATAGGAAACACAGTAGAGTAGAAGAGTGCTCTTTTCTCAAAAGCAGAGTGTGTTTATTGAAAGGCGAGCTAGTGTTTGTTTCCCAGTCAGAAATGGAATTGAATCCCGTACAGTTTCTGGTCCTACGAGCAAGAGATTTTTCTGGTAAGAAGAGTCACTATTGCGCTCCCATTGCCATACACAGTGTAAATAGCACTGGCATCTGTTCCGTGCATGTACAGAGTATTGGACTGAAGAGGAGCTGCTGTTCTTGTCAGTTTCCTAAGCAGAGTTGAACTAGATATGGCCTCTGTGTTTAGGAAGCACAGTTATTATGTTCTGAGCAAGTTCACTGTTCTGGCCCTATAGGAAACACAGTAGAGTAGAAGAGTGCTCTTTTCTCAAAAGCAGAGTGTCTTTCTTGTGAGCAGAGCTAGCATTTGTTTCCCAGTCCTAAATGGAGTTGAGTCACATCCAGTTTGTGGTCCTAAGAGGAAGAGTTGTTTTCTGGTAAGAAGAGTCACTATTGCGCTCCCATTGCCATACAGAGTACAAATAGCACTCGCGTCTGTTCCCAGCAAATACAGTGTATTAGACTGAAGAGGAGCTACTGTTCTTGTCAGTAACCTAAGCAAAATTGAATTAGATATGGCCCATGTGTGTAGGAAGCACAGTTCTTTTGTTCTGTTCAAGCTCACTGTTCAGACCCCATAGGAAACCCAGTAGAGTAGATGAGTGCTCTTTACTCAAAAGCAGAGTGTGTTTCTTGTAGGCGAGCTAGCATTTGTTTCCCAGTCCTAAATGGAGTTGAATCCCATGCAGTTTCTGGTCCTACGAGCAATACTTGTTTTCTGGTAAGAAGAATCACTATTGTGCTCTCAATGTCATACACAGTGCAAATAGCATTGGCGTCGGTTCCCAACATGTACAATGTATTGGACTGAAGAGAATCTACTGTTATTGTCAGGTTCCTAAGCAGAATTGAACTAGGTATGGTCGTGTGCGTAGGAAGCACAGTTCTTTTGTTCTGAGCAAGTACACTGTTCTGGCCCTATAGGAAACACAGTAGAGTAGAAGAGTGCTATTTTCTCAAAAGCAGAGTGTGTTTCTTGTAAGGCGAGCTAGCGTTTCTTTCCCAGTCCTAAATGGAGTTGAATCACATGCAGTTTCAGGTCCTACGAACAAGAGTTGTTTTCTGGTAAGGAAAGTCACATTGCGCTCCCATTGCCATACACTGTGCAAATAGCACTCGCGTCTGTTCCCAGCAAGTACAGTGTATTGGACTGAAAAGGATCTACTGTTCTTGTCAGGTTCTAAGCAGACTTGAACTAGATATGGCCGTGTGTGTGGGAAGCACACTTTTTTTGTTCTGAGCAAGCTCACTGTTCGGACCCCATAGGAAACACAGTAGAGTAGAAGAGTGCTTTTTTCTCAATAGCAGAGTGTGTTTCTTTTAAGGCAAGCTAGCGTTTGTTTCCCATTCCTAAATGGAGTGGAATCACATGCAGTTTCTGGTCCTACGAGTAAGAGTTGTTTTCTGGTAAGGAAAGTCACTATTGTACTCCCCTTGCCATACACAGTGCAAATAGCCCTCCCGTCTCGTCCCAGCAAGTACAGTGTATTGGACTGAAGAGGAGCTACTGTTCTTGTCAGTTGCCTAAGAAGAGTTGAACTAGATATGGCCCCTGTGTGTAGGAAGCACAGTTCTTTTGTTCTGAGCAAGTTAACTGTTCTGGCCCTATAGGAAACACAGTAGAGTAGAAGAGTGCTCTTTTCTCAAAAGCAGAGTGTGTTTCTTGTAAAGCGAGCTAGAGTTTGTTTCCCAGTCCTAAATGGAGTTGAGTCACATGCAATTTTTTGTTCTATGAGCAAGAGTTGTTTTCTGGTAAGAAGATTCACTATTGTGCTCCAATTGCCATACACAGTGTAAATAGCACTCGCGTCTGTTCCCAGCAAGTACAGTGTATTAGACTGAAGAGGAGCTACTGTTCTTGTCAGTTTCCTAAGCAGAATTGAACTACATATGGTCCGTGTGTGTAGGAAGCACAGTTCTTTTGTTCTGAGCAAGCTCACTGTTTGGACCCCATAGGAAACACAGTAGAGTAGAAGAGTGCTCTTTTCTCTAAAGCAGTGTGTTTCTTGTAAGGCGAGCTACCGTTTGTTTCCCAGTCCTAAATGGAGTTGAATCACATGCAGTTTCTGGTCCTACGAGCAAGAGTTGTTTTCTGGTAAGGAAAGTCACTATTGTGCTCACACTGCCATACACAGTGCAAATAGCACTCCCGTCTGTTCCCAGCAAGTACAGTGTATCGGACTGAAGAGGAGCTACTGTTCTTGTCAGTTTCCTATGCAGAGTTGAACTAGATAAGGCCCGTGTGTGTAGGAAGCACAGTTCTTATGTTCTGAGCAAGCTCACTGTTCTGGCCCAATAGGAAACACAGTAGAGTAGAAAAGTGCTCTTTTCTCAAAAGCAGAGTGTGTTTCTTGTAAGGTGAGCTAGCGTTTGTTCCCTAGTTCTAAATGGAGTTGAATCGCATGCAGTTTCTGGTCCTACGAACAAATTTTTTTTCTGGTAAGGAAAGTCACTATTGCGCTCCCATTGCCATACACAGGGCAAATAGCACTCGGGTCTTTTCCCAGCAAGTACAGTGTATCGGACTGAAGAGGAGCTGCTGTTCTTGTCAGGTTCCTAAGCAGAATTGAACTAGATATCGCCGTGTGTGTAGGAAGCACAGTTCTTTTGTTCTGAGCAAGCTCACTGTTCGGACCCCATAGGAAACACAGTAGAGTAGAAGAGTGCTCTTTTCTCAAAAGCAGAGTGTGTTTCTTGTAAGGCGAGCTAGCGTTTGTTTCCCAGTCCTAAATGGAGTTGAATCACATGCAGTTTCTGGTCCTACGAACAAGAGTTGTTTTCTGGTAAGGGAAGTCACTATTGCGCTCCCATTGCCATACACAGGGCAAATAGCACTCGCGTCTTTTCCCAGCAAGTACAGTGTATTGGACTGAATAGGAGCTACTGTTCTTGTCAGTTTCCTAAGCTGAGTTGAACTACATATGGTCCTTGTGTGTAGGAAGCACAGTTCTTTTGTTCTGAGCAAGCTCACTGTTTGGACCCCAAAGGAAACACAGTAGAGTAGAAGAGTGCTCTTTTCTCTAAAGCAGAGTGTGTTTCTTGTAAGGTGAGCTAGCGTTTGTGTCTCAGTCCTAAATGGAGTGGAATCACATGCAGTTTCTGGTCCTATGAGCAAGAGTTGTTTTATGGTAAGAATAGTCACTTTTGCGCTGCCATTGCCATACACAGGACAAATAGCACTGGCATCTGTTCCCAGCAAGTACAGTGTATTGGAATGAAGAGGATCTACCGTTCTTGTCAGGTTTCTAAGCAGAATTGAACTAGATATGGCCGTGTGTGTAGAAAGCACAGTTCTTTTGTTCTGAGCAAGCTCACTGTTTGGACCCCATTGGAAACACAGTAGAGTAGAAGAGTGCTCTTTTCTCAAAAGCAGAGTGTGTTTATTGAAAGGCGAGCTAGTGTTTGTTTCCCAGTCAGAAATGGAATTGAATCCCGTGCAGTTTTTGGTCCTACGAGCAAGAGATTTTTCTGGTAAGAAGAGTCACTATTGCGCTCCCATTGCCAGAAACAGTGCAAATAGCACAGGCATCTGTTCCATGCATGTACAGAGTATTGGACTGAAGAGGAGCTACTGTTCTTCTCAGTTTCCTAAGCAGAGTTGAACTAGATATGGCCCCTGTGTGTAGGAAGCACAGTTCTTTTGTTCTGAGCAAGTTCACTGTTCTGGCCCTATAGGAAACACAGTAGAGTAGAAGAGTGCTCTTTTCTCAAAAGCAGAGTGTGTTTCTTGTAAGGCAAGCTAGCGTTTCTTTCCCAGTCCTAAATGGAGTTGTGTCTCATGCAGTTTCTGGTCCTATGAGCAAGAGTTGTTTTCTGGTAAGAAGAATCACTATTGCGCTCCCTTTGTCATACACAGGGCAAATAGCACTGGTGTCTGTTCCCAGCAAGTGCAGTGTATTTGACTGAAGAGCGTATACTATTCTCGTCAGTTTCCTAAGCAGAATTGAATTAGATACGGCCCGTGTGTGTAGGAAGCACAGTCCTTTTGTTCTGAGCAAGCTCATTGTTCTGGCCATAGAGGAAACACAGTAGAGTAGAAGAGTGCTCTTTTCTCAAAAGCAGAGTGTGTTTCTTGTGAGCAGAGCTAGCGTTTGTTTCCCAGTCCTAAATGGAGGTGAGTCACATGCAGTTTGTGGTCCTAAGAGCAAGAGTTGTTTTCTGGTAAGAAGAGTCACTATTGCGCTCCCATTGCCATAGAGAGTACAAGTAGCACTTGCGTCTCTTCCCAGCAAATACAGTGTATTAGACTGAAGAGGAGCTACTGTTCTTGTCAGTGACCTAAACAAAGTTGAATTAGATATGGCCCATGTGTGTAGGAAGCACAGTTCTTTTGTTCTGAGCAAGCTCACTGTTTGGACCCCATAGGAAACCCAGTAGAGTAGATGAGTGCTCTTTTCTCAAAAGCAGAGTGTGTTACTTGTAGTCAAGCTGGCGTTTGTATCCCAGTCCTAAATGGAGTTGAATCCCATGCAGTTTCTGGTCCTACGAGCAAGAATTGTTTTCTGGTAAGAAGAGTCTCTATTGCGCTCCCATTGTCATACACAGGGCAAATAGCACTGGTGCCTGTTCGCAGCATGTGCAGTGTATTTGAGTGGAGGGTATACTGTTCTTGTCAGTTTCCTAAGCAGAGTTGAACTAGATATGGCCGTTTGTGTAGAAAGCACAGTTTTTTTGTTCTGAGCAAGGTCACTGTTCGGAACACATAGGAAACACAGTAGAGTAGAAGAGTGCTCTTTTCTCAAAAGCAGAGAGTGTTTCTTGTAAGGTGAGCTAGCGTTTGTTTCCCAGTCCTAAATGGAGTTGAGTCACATGAAGTTTTTTGTCCAACGAGCAAGAGTTGTTTTCTGGTAAGACAAGTCACTATTGTGCTCCAATTGCCATACACAGTGCAAATATCACTCGCTTCTGTTCCCCACAAGTACAGTGTATCGGACTGAAGAGGAGCTACTGTTCTTGTCAGTTTCCTAAGCAGAGTTGAACTAGATATGGCCCGTGTGTTTAGGAAGCACAGTTCTTATGTTCTGAGCAAGCTCACTTTTCTGGCCCTATAGGAAACACAGTAGAGTAGAAGAGTGCTCTTTTCTCAAAAGCAGAGTGTGTTTCTTGTAAAGCGAGCTAGAGTTTGTTTCCCAGTCCTAAATGGAGTTGAATCACATGCAGTTTCTGGTCCTACGAACAAGAGTTGTTTTCTGGTAAGGAATGTCACTATTGCGCTCCCATTGCCCTACACAAGGCAAATAGCACTCGCGTCTGTTCCCACCAAGTACAGTGTATTGGACTGAATAGGAGCTACTGTTCTTGTCAGTTTCCTAAGCAGAGTTGAACTAGTTGTGGTCCGTGTGTGTATTAAGCACAGTTCTTTTGTTCTGAGCAAGCTCACTGTTTGGACCCCATAGGAAACACAGTAGAGTAGAAGAGTGCTATTTTCTCTAAAGCAGAGTGTGTTTCTTGTAAGGCGAGCTAGCATTTGTTTCCCAGTCCTAAATGGAGTGGAATCACATGCAGTTTGTAGTCCTACGAGCAAGAGTTGTTTTCTGGTAAGGAAAGTCACTATTGCGCTCCCTTTGGCATACACAGTGCAAATAGCACATGCGTCTGTTCCCAGCAAGTACAGTGTATTGGACTGAAGAGGAGCTACTGTTCTTGTCAGTTTCCTAAGCAGAGTTGAACTAGATATGGCCCGTGTGTGGGAAGCACAGTTCTTTTGTTCTGAGCAAGCTCACTGTTCTGGCCCCATAGGAAACACAGTAGAGTAGAAGAGTGCTCTTTTCTCTAAAGCAGAGTGTGTTTCTTGTAAGGTGAGCTAGCTTTTGTTTCCCAGTCCTAAATGGAGTTTAATCACATGCAGTTTCTGGTCCTACGAGCAAGAGTTGTTTTATGGTAAGAAGAGTCACTATTGCGCTGCCATTGCCTTACACAGGACAAATAGCACTGGCGTCTGTTCCCAGGAAGTACAGTGTATTGGACTGAAGAGGATCTACTGTTCTTGTCAGGTTCCTAAGCAGAATTGAACTAGTTATGGCCGTGTGTGTAGGAATCACAGTTCTTTTGTTCTGAGCAAGCTCACTGTTCAGACCCAATAGGAAACACAGTAGAGTAGAAGAGTGCTCTTTTCTCAAAAGCAGAGTGTGTTTCTTGTAAGGCGAGCTAGCGTTTGTTTCCCAGTCCTAAATGGAGTGGAATCACATTCAGTTTTTTGTCCTACGAGCAAGAGTTGTTTTCTGGTAAGACGAGTCACTATTGTGCTCCAATTGCCATACACAGTGCAAATAGCACTCGCGTCTGTTCCCCGAAAGTACAGTGTATTGGACTGAAGAGGAGCTACTGCTCTTCTCAGTTTCCTAAGCAGAGTTGAACTAGATATGGCCCGTGTGTGTAGGAAGCACAGTTCTTTTGTTCTGACCAAGCTCACTGTTCTTGCCATATAGGAAAAACAGTAGAGTAGAAGAGTGCTCTTTTCTCAAAAGCAGAGTGTGTTTCTTGTAAGGCGAGCTAGCGTTTGTTTCCCAGTCCTAAATGGAGTTGAATCACATGCAGTTTCTAGTCCTACGTGCAAGAGTTGTTTTATGGTAAGAAGAGTCACTATTGCGCTGCCATTGCCTTACACAGGACAAATAGCACTAACGTCTGTTCCCAGCAAGTACAGTGTATTGGACTGAAGAGGATCTACTGTTCTTGTCAGGTTCCTAAGCAGAATTGAACTAGATATGGCCGTGTGTGTAGGAAGCACAGTTCTTTTGTTCTGAGCAAGCTCACTGTTCGGACACCATAGGAAACACAGTAGAGTAGAAGAGTGCTCTTTTCTCAAAAACAGAGTGTGTTTCTTGTAAGGCGAGCTAGCATTTGTTTCCCAGTCCTAAATGGAGTTGAATCACATGCAGTTTCTGGTCCTAAGAGCATGAGTTGTTTTCTGGTAAGGAAAGTCACTATTGCGCTCCCCTTGCCATACACAGTGCAAACAGCTCTCGCGTCTGTTCCCAGCAAGTACAGTGTATTGGACTGAAGAGGAGCTACTGTTCTTGTCAGTTTCCTAAGCAGAGTTGAACATGATATGGCCCTTGTGTGTAGGAAGCACAGTTCTTATGTTCTGAGCAAGCTCACTCTTCTGGCCCTATAGGAAACACAGTAGAGTAGAAGAGTGCTCTTTTCTCAAAAGCAGAGTGTGTTTTTGTAAGGCGAGCTAGCGTTTGTTTCCTAGTTAAATGGAGTTGAATCACATGCAGTTTCTGGTCCTACGAAGAAGAGTTGTTTTCTGGTAAAGAAAGTCACTAATGTGCTCCCATTGCCATACACAGTGCAAATAGCACTCGCGTCTGTTCCCAGCAAGTACAGTGTATCGGACTGAAGAGGAGCTACTGTTCTTGTCAGTTTGCTAATCTGAGTTGAACTAGATATGGCTCGTGTGTAGGAAGCACAGTTCTTTTGTTCTGAGCAATCTCACTGTTCTGGCCCTATAGGAAACACAGTAAAGTAGAAGAGTGCTCTTTTCTCAAAAGCAGAGTGTGTTTCTTGTAAGGCGAGCTAGCGTTTGTTTCCCAGTTCCAAATGGAGTTGAATCACATGCAGTTTCTGGTCCTACGAGCAAGAGTTGTTTACTGGTAAGGAAAGTCACCATTGCGCTCCACTTGCCATACACATTGCAAATAGCTCTCGCGTCTTTTCCCAGCAAGTACAGTGTATCACACTGAAGAGGAGCTACTGTTCTCGTCAGTTTCCTAAGCAGAGTTGAACTAGATATGGCCCGTGTGTGTAGGAAGCACAGTTCTTTTGTTCTGAGCAAGCTCACAGTTTGGACACCATAGGAAACACAGTAGAGTAGAAGAGTGCTCTTTTCTCTAAAGCAGAGTGTGTTTCTTGTAAGGCAAGCTACCGTTTGTTTCCCAGTCCTAAATGGAGTGGAATCACATGCAGTTTCTGGTCCTACGAGCAAGAGTTGTTTTCTGGTAAGGAAAGTCACTATTGCGCTCCCATTGCCATACACAGTGCAAATAGCCCTCCCGTCTGTTCCCAGCAAGTACAGTGTATTGGACTGAAGAGGAGCTACTGTTCTTCTCAGTTTCCTAAGCAGAGTTGAACTAGATATGGCCCGTGTGTGTAGGAAGCACAGTTCTTTTTTTCTGAGCAAGCTCACGGTTCTGGCCCTATAGGAAATACAGTAGAGTAGAAGAGTGCTCTTTTCTCAAAAGCAGAGTGTGTTTCTTGTAAAGCGAGCTAGAGTTTGTTTCCCAGTCCTAAATGGAGTTGAATCACATGCAGTTTCTGGTCCTACGAGCAAGAGTTGTTTTCTGGTAAGAAGAGTCACTATTGCGCTGCCATTGCCATAGCACTGGCGTCTGTTCCCAGCAAGTACAGTGTATTGGACTGAAGAGGATATACTGTTCTTGTCAGGTTCCTAAGCAGACTTGAACTAGATATGGCCGTGTGAGTAGGAAGTACAGTTTTTTTGGTCTGAGCAAGCTTCTGTTCGGAACACATAGGAAACACAGTAGAGTAGAAGAGTGCTCTTTTCTCAAAAGCAGAGTGTGTTTCATATAAGGCGAGCTAGCGTTTGTTTCCCAGTCCTAAATGGAGTTGAGTCACATGCAGTTTTTTGTCCTACGAGCAAGAGTTGTTTTCTGGTAAGAAGAGTCACTATTGTGCTCCAATGCCATACACAGTGCAAATAGCACTCGCGTCTGTTCCCCGCAAGTACAGTGTATTGGACTGAAGAGGAGCTACTGTTCTTGTTGGTTTCCTAAGCAGAGTTGAACTAGATATGGCCCATGTGTGTAGGAAGCACAGTTCTTTTGTTCTGAGCAAGCTCACTCTTCGGACCCGATAGGAAACACAATAGAGTAGAAGAGTGCTCTTTTCTCAAATGCAGAGTGTTTTTCATGTAAGGCGAGCTAGCATTTGTTTCCCAGTTCTAAATGGAGTTGAATCACATGCAATTTCTGGTCCTACGAGCAAGAGTTGTTTTCTGGTAAGAAGAGTCACTATTACGCTGTCATTGCCATACACAGGACAAATAGCACTGGCGTCTGTTCCCAGCAAGTACAGTGTATTGGACTGAAGAGGATCTACTGTTCTTGTCAGGTTCCTAAGAAGACTTGAACTAGATATGGCCGTGTGTGTAGGAAGCACAGTTCTTTTGTTCTGAGCAAGCTCACTGTTTGGACCCCATAGGAAACACAGTAGAGTAGAAGAGTGCTCTTTTCTCTAAAGCAG
This sequence comes from Peromyscus eremicus, assembly GCF_949786415.1. Taxonomy (NCBI): domain Eukaryota; kingdom Metazoa; phylum Chordata; class Mammalia; order Rodentia; family Cricetidae; genus Peromyscus; species Peromyscus eremicus. The sequence continues at coordinate 150,605 of NW_026734943.1, read as the reverse complement.
AGTGTGTTTCTTGTAAGGCGAGCTAGCATTTGTTTCCCAGTCCTAAATGGAGTGGAATCACATGCAGTTTCTGGTCCTACGAGCAAGAGTTGTTTTCTGGTACGGAACGTCACTATTGGGCTCCCATTGCCATACACAGTGCAAATAGCCCTCCCGTCTGTTCCCAGAAAGTACAGTGTATTGGACTGAAGAGGAGCTACTGTTCTTCTCAGTTTCCTAAGCAGAGTTCAACTAGATATGGCCCGTGTGTGTAGGAAGCACAGTTCTTTTGTTCTGAGCAAGCTCACTGTTCTGGCCCTATAGGAAAAACAGTAGAGTAGAAGAGTGCTCTTTTCTCAAAAGCAGAGTGTGTTTCTTGTAAAGCGAGCTACAGTTTGTTTCCCAGTCCTAAATGGAGTTGAATCACATGCAGTTTCTGGTCCACGAGCAAGAGTTGTTTTCTGGTAAGAAGAGTCACTATTGCGCTGCCATTGCCATACACAGGACAAATAGCACTGGCGTCTGTTCCTAGCAAGTACAGTGTATTGGACTGAAGAGGATATACTGTTCTTGTCAGATTCCTAAGCAGACTTGAACTAGATATGGCCGTTTTAGTAGGAAGTACAGTTTTTTTGTTCTGAGCAAGCTCACTGTTCGGAACACATAGGAAACACAGTAGAGTAGAAGAGTGCTCTTTTCTCAAATGCAGAGTGTGTTTCATGTAAGGCGACCTAGCATTTGTTTCCCACTCCTAAGTGGAGTTGAATCACATGCAGTTTCTGGTCCTACGATCAAGAGTTGTTTTCTGGTAAGGAAAGTCACTATTGCGCTCCCATTGCCGTACACAGTACAAATAGCACTCGCGTCTGTTCCCAGCAAGTACAGTGTATCGGACTGAAGAGGAGCTACTGTTCTTGTTGGTTTCCTAAGCAGAGTTGAACTAGATATGGCCCGTGTGTGTAGGAAGCACAGTATTTTTTTCTGTGCAAACTCACTGTTCGGACCCCATAGGAAACACAGTAGAGCAGAAGAGTGCTCTTTTCTCAAAAGCAGAGTGTGTTTCATGTATGCGAGCTAGCATTTGTTTCCCAGTACTAAATGGAGTTGAATCACATGCAGTTTCTGGTCCTACGAGCAAGAGCTGTTTTCTGGTAAGGAAAGTAACTATTGCGCTCCCATTGCCATACACAGTGCAAAAAGCCCTCATGTCTGTTCCCAGCAAGTACAGTGTATTGGACTGCAAAGGAGCTACTGTTCTTCTCAGTTTCCTAAGCAGAGTTGAACTAGATATGGGCCGTGTGTGTAGGAAGTACAGTTCTTTTTTTCTGAGCAAGCTCACTGTTCTGGCCCTAAGGAAATACAGAAGAGTAGAAGAGTGCTCTTTTCTCAAAAGAAGAGTGTGTTTCATGTAAGGCGAGCTAGCATTTGTTTCACAGTCCTAAATGGAGTTGAATCACATGCAGTTTCTGGTCCTACGAGCAAGAGTTGTTTACTGGTAAGGAAAGTCACTATTGAGCTCCCCTTGCCATACACAGTGCAAATAGCACTCGCGTCTGTTCCCAGCAAGTACAGTGTATTGGACTGAAGAGGATCTACTGTTCTTGTCAGGTTCCTAAGCAGAGTTTAACTAGATATGGCTGTGTGTGTAGGAAGCACAGTTTTTTTGTTCTGAGCAAGCTCACTGTTCGGAACACATAGGAAACACAGTAGAGTAGAAGAGTGCTCTTTTCTCAAAAGCAGAGTTTGTTTCTTGTAAGGCGAGCTAGCGTTTGTTTCCCAGTCCTAAATGGAGTTGAGTCACATGCAGTTTTTTGTCCTATGAGCAAATGTTGTTTTCTTGTAAGACAAGTCACTATTGTTCTCCAACTGCCATACACAATGCAAATAGCACTGGAGTCTGTTCCCCGCAAGTACAGTGTATTGGATGGAAGAGGAGCTACTGTTCTTGTCAGTTTCCTAAGCACAGTTGAACTAGATATGTCCGTGTGTGTAGGAAGCACAGTTCTTTTGTTCTGAGCAAGCTTACTGTTCGGACCACATAGGAAACACAGTAGAGTAGAAGAATGCTCTTTTCTCAAAAGCAGAGTGTGTTTCATGTAAGGCGAGCTAGAGTATGTTTCCCAGTCCTAAATGGAGTTGAATCACATGCAGTTTCTGGTCTTAGGAGCAAGAGTTGTTTTCTGGTAAGGAAAGTCACTATTGCGCTCCCATTACCATACACAGTGCAAATAGCACTCGCGTCTGTTCCCAGCAAGTACAGTGTATCGGACTGAAGAGAAGCTACAGTTCTTCTCAGTTTCCTAAGCAGAGTTGAACGAGATATGGCTCGTGTGTAGGAAGCACAGTTCTTTTGTTCTGAGCAAGCTGACTGTTCTGGCCCTATAGGAAAAACAGTAGAGTAGAAGAGTGCTCTTTTCTCTAAAGCAGAGTGTGTTTCTTGCAAGGTGAGCTAGCTTTTGTTTCCCAGTCCTAAATAGAGTTGAATCACATGCAGTTTCTGGTCCTACAAGCAAGAGTTGTTTTCTGGTAAGAAGAGTCACTATTGTGCTGCCATTGCCATACACAGGACAAATAGCACTGGCGTCTGTTCCCAGCAAGTACAGTGTATTGGACTGAAGAGGATCTACTGTTCTTGTCAGGTTCCTAAGCAGAATTGAACTAGATATGGCCGTGTGTGTAGGAAGCACAGTTCTTTTGTTCTGAGCAGCTCACTGTTCGGACCCCATAGGAAACACAGTAGAGAAGAAGAGTGCTCTTTTCTTAAAAGCAGAGTGTGTTTCTTGTAAGGCGAGCTTGCATTTATTTCCCAGTCCTAAATGGAGTTGAGTCACATGCAGTGTTTTGTCCTACGAGCAAGAGTTATTTTCTGGTAAGACGAGTCACTATTGTGCTCCAATTGCCATACACAGTGCAAATAGCAATCGCGTCTGTTCCCCGCAAGTGCATTGTATTGTACTGAAGAGGATCTACTGTATTTGTCAGTTTCCTAAGCAGAGTTGAACTAGATAAGGCCCGTGTGTGTAGGAAGCACAGTTCTTTTGTTCTGAGCAAGCTCACTGTTTGGACCCCATAGGAAACACTGTAGAGTAGAAGAGTGCTCTTTTCTCAAAAGCAGAGTGTGTTTCTTGTAAAGCGAGCTAGAGTTTGTTTCCCAGTCCTAAATGGAGTTGAATCACATGCAGTTTCTGGTCCTACGAGCAAGAGTTGTTTTCTGGTAAGAAGAGTCACTATTGCGCTGCCATTGCCATACACAGGACAAATAGCACTGGCGTCTGTTCCCAGCAAGTACAGTGTATTGGACTGAAGAGGATATACTGTTCTTGTCAGGTTCCTAAACAGACTTGAAGTAGATATGCCCGTGTGAGTAGGAAGTACAGTTTTTTTGTTCTGAGCAAGCTCACTGTTCGGAACACATAGGAAACACAGTAGAGTAGAAGAGTGCTCTTTTCTCAAAAGCAGAGTGTGTTTCATGTAAGGCGAGCTAGCATTTGTTTCCCAGTCCTAAATGGAGTTGAGTCACATGCAGTTTTTTGTCCTACGAGCAAGAGTTTTTTTCTGGTAAGACAAGTCACTATTGTGCTCCAGTGCCATACACAGTGAAAATAGCACTCGCGTCTGTTCCCTGCAAGTACAGTGTATTGGACTGAAGAGGAGCTACTGTTCTTGTTGGTCTCCTAAGCAGAGTTGAACTAGATATGGCCCGTGTGTGTAGGAAGCACATTTCTTATGTTCTGAGCAAGCTCACTCTTCTTGCCCTATAGGAAACACAGTAGAGTAGAAGAGTGCTCTTTTCTCAAAAGCAGAGTGTGTTACATGTAAGGCGAGCTAGCATTTGTTTCCCAGTTCTACATGGAGTTGAATCACATGCAATTTCTGGTCCTACGAGCAAGAGTTGTTTTCTGGTAAGAAGAGTCACTATTGCGCTGCCATTGCCTTACACAGGACTAATAGCACTGGCGTCTGTTCCCAGCAAGTACAGTGTATTGGACTGTAGAGGATCTACTGTTCTTGTCAGGTTCCTAAGCAGAATTGAACTAGATATGGCCGTGTGTGTAGGAAGTACAGTTCTTTTGTTCTGAGCAAGCTCACTGTTCAGACCAAAGAGGAAACACAGTAGAGTAGAAGAGTGCTCTTTTCTCAAAAGCAGAGTGTGTTTCTTGTAAGGCGAGCTAGCGTTTGCTTCCCAGTCCTAAATGGAGTTGAGTCACATGGAGTTTTTTGTCCTACGAGCAAGAGTTTTTTTCTGGTAAGACGAGTCACTATTGTGCTCCCATTGCCATACACAGTGCAAAAAGCACTCGCGTCTGTTCCCCGCAAGTACAGTGTATTGGACTGATGAGGATCTACTGTTCTTGTCAGTTTCCTAAGCAGAGTTGAAATAGATATGGCCGTGTGTGTAGGAAGCACAGTTCTTTTGTTCTGAGCAAGCTCACTGTTTGGACCCCAAAGAAACACAGTAGAGTAGAAGGGTGCACTTTTCTCTAAAGCAGAGTGTGTTTCTTGTAAGGCGAGCTACCATTTGATTCCCAGTCCTAAATGGAGTGGAGTCACATGCAGTTTCTGGTCCTACGAGCAAGAGTTGTTTTCTGGTAAGGAAAGTCACTATTGCGCTCCCATTGCCATACACAGTGCAAATAGCCTTCCCGTCTGTTCCCAGCAAGTACAGTGTATTGGATTGAAAAGGAGCTACTGTTCTTCTCAGTTTCCTAAGCAGAGTTGAACTAGATATGGCCCGTGTGTGTAGGAAGCACAGTTCTTTTGTTCTTAGCAAGCTCACTGTTTGGACCTTATAGGAAACACAGTAGAGTAGAAGAGTGCTCTTTTCTCAAAAGCATAGTGTGTTTCTTGTAAAGCGAGCTAGAGTTTGTTTCCCAGTCCTAAATGGAGTTGAATCACATGCAGTTTCTGGTCCTACGAGCAAGAGTTGTTTTCTTGTAAGAAGAGTCACTATTGCCCTGCCATTGCCATACACAGGACAAATAGCACAGGCGTCTGTTCCCAGCAAGTACAGTGTATTGGACTGAAGAGGATATACTGTTCTTGTCAGGTTCCTAAGCAGACTTGAATTAGATATGGCCGTGTGAGTAGGAAGTACAGTTTTTTTTGTTCTGAGCAAGCTCACTGTTCGGAACACATAGGAAACACCGTAGAGTAGAAGAGTGCTCTTTTCTCAAAAGCAGAGTGTGTTTCATGTAAGGCGACCTAGCATTTGTTTCCCACTCCTAAGTGGAGTTGAATCACATGCAGTTTCTGGTCCTACGATCAAGAGTTTTTTTCTGGTAAGGAAAGTCACTATTGTGCTCCCATTGCCATACACAGTACAAATAGCACTCGCGTCTGTTCCCAGCAAGTACAGTGTATCGGACTGAAGAGGAGCCACTCTTCTTGTTGGTTTCCTAAGCAGAGTTGAACTAGATATGGCCCGTGTGTTTAGGAAGCACAGTTATTTTGTTCTGTGCAAACTCACTGTTCGGACCCCGTAGGAAACACAGTAAAGTATAAGAGTACTCTTTTCTCAAAAGCAGAGTGTGTTTCATGTATGCGAGCTAGCATTTGTTTCCCAGTCCTAAATGGAGTTGAATCACATGCAGTTTCTGGTACTACGAGCAAGAGTTGTTTTCTGGTAAGGAAAGTAACTATTGCGCTCCCATTGCCATACACAGTGCAAATAGCCCTTCTGTCTGTTCCCAGCAAGTAAAGTGTATTGGTCTGCAAAGGAGCTACTGTTCTTGTCAGGTTCCTAAGCAGAGTTGAACTAGATATGGGCCGTGTGTGTAGGAAGTACACTTATTTTTTTCTGAGCAAGCTCACTGTTCTGGCCCTATAGGAAACACAGAAGAGTAGAAGAGTGGTCTTTTCTCAAAAACAGAGTGTGTTTCATGTAAGGCGAGCTAGCATTTGTTTCCCAGTCCTAAATGGAGTTGAATCACATGCAGTTTTTGGTCCTATGAGCAAGAGTTGTTTACTGGTAAGGAAAGTCACTATTGAGCTCTCCTTGCCATACACAGTGCAAATAGCTCTCGCGTCTGTTCCCAGCAAGTACAGTGTATCAGACTGAAGAGGAGCTACTGTTCTTGTCAGTTTCCTAAGCAGAGTTGAACTAGATATGGTCCGTGTGTGTAGGAAGCACAGTTCTTATGTTCTGAGCAAGTTCACTCTTCTGGCCCTATAGGAAACACAGTAGAGTAGAAGAGTGCTCTTTTCTCAAAAGCAGAGTGTGTTTTTGTAAGGTGAGCTAGCATTTGTTTCCTAGTCCTAAATGGAGTTGAATCACATGCAGTTTCTGGTCCTATGAGCAAGAGTTGTTTTCTGGTAAGGAAAGACACTATTGAGCTCCCCTTGCTATACACAGTGCAAATAGCTCTCGCGTCTGTTCCCAGTAAGTACAGTGTATCAGACTGAAGAGGAGCTACTGTTCTTGTCAGTTTCCTAAGCAGAGTTGAACTAGATATGGCCCTTGTGTTTACGAAGCACAGTTCTTATGTTCTGAGCAAGTTCACTCTTCTGGCCCTATAGGAAACACGGTAGAGTAGAAGAGTGCTCTTTTCTCAAAAGCAGAGTGTGTTTTTGTAAGGCGAGCTAGCAGTTGTTTCCTAGTCCTAAATGGATTTGAATCACATGCAGTTTCTGGTCCTAGGAACAAGAGTTGTTTTCTGGTAAGGAAAGTCACTATTGCGCTCCTATTGCCCTTCACAAGGCAAATAGCACTCGCGCCTTTTCCCAGCAAGTACAGTGTATTGGACTGAATAGGAGCTACTCTTCTTGTCAGTTTACTAAGCAGAGTTGAACTAGATATGGTCCGTGTGTGTAGGAAGCACAGTTCTTTTGTTCTGAGCAAGCTAACTGTTTGGACCCCATAGGAAACACAGTAGAGTAGAAGAGTGCTCTTTTCTCTAAAGCAGAGTGTGTTTCTTGTAAGGCAAGCTACCGTTTGTTTCCCAGTCCTAAATGGAGTGGAATCACATGCAGTTTCTGGTCCTACGAGCAAGAGTTGTTTTCTGGTAAGGAAAGTCACTATTGTGCTCCCATTGCCATACACAGTGCAAATAGCCCTCCCGTCTGTTTCCAGCAAGTACAGTGTATCGGACTGAAGAGGAGCTACTGTTCTTCTCAGTTTCCTAAGCAGAGTTGAAGTAGATATGGCCCGTGTGTGTAGGAAGCACAGTTCTTTTTTTCTGAGCAAGCTCACTGTTCTGGCCCTATAGGAAACACAGTAGAGTAGAAGAGTGCTCTTTTCTCAAAAGCAGAGTGTGTTTCTTGTAAAGCGAGCTAGAGTGTGTTTCCCAGTCCTAAATGGAGTTGAATCACATGCAGTTTCTGGTCCACGAGCAAGAGTTGTTTTCTGTTAAGAACAGTCACTATTGCACTGCCATTTCCATACACAGGACAAATAGCACTGGCGTCTGTTCCCAACAAGTACAGTGTATTGAACTGAAGAGGATCTACTGTTCATGTCAGGTTCTTAAGCAGACTTGAACTAGATATGGCCGTGAGAGTAGGAAGCACAGTTTTTTTTTTTTCTGAGCAAGCTCACTGTTCTCAACATATAGGAAACACAGTAGAGTAGAAGAGTGCTCTTTTCTAAAAAGCAAAGTGTGTTTCTTGGAAGTTGAGCTAGCGTTTGTTTCCCAGTCCTAAATGGAGTTGAGTCACATGCAATTTTTTGTCCTACGAGCAAGACTTGTTTTCTGGTAAGGTAAGTCACTATTGTGCTCCCATTGCCATACACAGTGCAAATAGCACTAGCGTCTGTTCCCAGCAAGTAAAGTGTATTGAACTGAAGAGGATCTACTGTACTTGTCAGGTTCCTAAGCAGACTTGAACTAGATATGGCCGTGTGAGTAGGAAGCACAGTTTTTTTGTTCTGAGCAAGCTCACTGTTCTGGCCCTATAGGAAACAAAGTAGAATAGAAGAGTGCTCTTTTATCAAAAGCAGAGTGTGTTTCTTGGAAGTCGAGCTAGCGTTTGTTTCCCAGTCCCAAATGGAGTTGAGTCACATGCAGTTTTTTGTCCCACGAGCAAGAGTTGTTTTCTGGTAAGACAAGTCACTATTGCGCTCCCATTGCCATACACAGTGCAAATAGCACTCGCGTCTGTTCCCAGCAAGTACAGTGTATCAGACTGAAGAGGAGCTATTGTTTTTGTCAGTTTCCAAAGCAGAGTTGAACTAGATATGGCCCGTGTGTAGGAAGCACAGTTTTTTTTTTCCTGAGCAAGCTCACTTTTCAGAACACATAGGAAACACAGTAGAGTAGAAGAGTGCTCTTTTCTCAAAAGCAGAGTGTGTTTTTGTAAGGCGACCTAGCGTTTGTTTCCTAGTCCTAAATGGAGTTGAATCTCATGCAGTTTCTGGTCCTATGAACAAGAGTTGTTTTCTGGTAAGGAAAGTCACTATTGCGCTCCCATTGCCCTTCACGAGGCAAATAGCACTCGCGTCTTTTCCCAGCAAGTACAGTGTATTGGACTGAATAGGAGCTACTGTTCTTGTCAGTTTACTAAGCAGAGTTGAACTAGATGTGGTCCGTGCGTGTAGGAAGCACAGTTCTTTTGTTCTGAGCAAGCTCACTGTTTGGACCCCATAGGAAACACAGTAGAGTAGAAGAGTGCTCTTTTCTCAAAAGCAGAGTGTGTTTTTGTAAGGCGAGCTAGCATTTGTTTCCCAGTCCTAAATGGAGTTGAGTCACATGCAGTTTTTTGTCCTATGAGCAAGAGTTGTTTTCTGGTAAGACAAGTCACTATTGTGCTCCAATTGCCATACACAGTGCAAATAGCACTCGCGTCTGTTCCCCGCAAGTACAGTGTATTGGACGGAAGAGGAGCTACTGTTCTTGTCATTTTCCTAAGGAGAGTTGAACTAGATATGGCCCGTGTGTGTAGGAAGCACAGTTCTTTTGTTCTGAGCAAGCTCACTGTTTGGAACTCATAGGAAACAGAGTAGAGTAGAAGAGTGCTCTTTTCTCAAAAGCAGAGTGTGTTTCATGTAAGGCGAGCTAGCATTTGTTTCCCAGTCCTAAATGGAGTTGAATCACATGCAGTTTCTGGTCCTAAGAACAAGAGTTTTTTTCTGGTAAGGAAAGTCACTATTGGGCTCCCATTGCCATAAACAGTGCAAATAGCACTCCCCTGTGTTCCCAGCAAGTACAGTGTATCGGACTGAAGAGGAGCTACTGTTCTTGTCAGTTTCCTAAGCAGAGTTGAACGAGATATGGCCCGTGTGTAGGAAGCACAGTTCTTTTGTTCTGAGCAAGCTCACTCTTCTGGCCCTATAGGAAAAACGGTAGAGTAGAAGAGTGCTCTTTTCTCTAAAGCAGAGTGTGTTTCTTGCAAGGTGAGCTAGGTTTTGTTTCCCAGTCCTAAATGGAGTTGAATCACATGCGGTTTCTGGTCCTACAAGCAAGAGTTGTTTTCTGGTAAGAAGAGTCACTATTGCACTGCCATTGCCATACACAGGACAAATAGCACTGGCGTCTGTTCCCAGCAAGTACAGTGTATCGGACTGAAGAGGAGCTACTGTTCTTGTCAGTTTCCTAAGCAGAGTTGAACTAGATATGGCCCGCGTGTGTAGGAAGCACAGTTCTTTTGTTCTGAGCAAGCTCACTGTTTTGACCCCATAGGAAACACAGTAGAGTAGAAGAGTGCTCTTTTCTCTAAAGCAGAATGTGTTTCATGTAAGGCGAGCTAGCGTTTGTTTCCCAGTCCTAAATGGAGTGGAATCACATGCAGTGTCTGGTCCTACGAGCAGGAGTTGTTTTCTCGTAAGGAAAGTCACTATTGCGCTCCCATTGCCATACACAGTGCAAATAGCCCTCCCGTCTGTTCCCAGCAAGTACAGTGTATTGGAATGAAAAGGAGCTACTGTTCTTGTCAGTTTCCTAATCAGAGTTGAACTAGATATGGCCCGTGTGTGTAGGAAGTACAGTTCTTTTTTTCTGAGCAAGCTCACTGTTCTGGCCCTATAGGAAACACAGAAGAGTAGAAGAGTACTCTTTTCTCAAAAGCAGAGTGTGTTTCTTGTAAAGCGAGCTAGAGTTTGTTTCCCAGTCCTAAATGGAATGGAATCACATGCAGTTTCTGGGCCTACGAGCAAGAGTTGTTTTCTGGTAAGAAGAGTCACTATTGCGCTGCCATTGCCATACACAGGACAAATAGCACTGGCGTCCGTTCCAGTAAGTACAGTGTATTGGACTGAATGGGAGCTACTGTTCTTGTCAGTTTACTAAGCAGAATTGTACTAGATATGGTCCGTTCGTGTAGGAAGCACAGTTCTTTTGTTCTTAGCAAGCTCACTGTTTGGACCCCATAGGAAACACAGTAGAGTAGAAGAGTGCTCTTTTCTCAAAAGCATAGTGTGTTTCTTGTAAAGCGAGCTAGAGTTTGTTTCCCAGTCCTAAATGGAGTTGAGTCACATGCAGTTTTTTGTCCTACGAGCAAGAGTTGTTTTCTGGTAAGACGAGTCACTATTGTGCTCCAATTGCCATACACAGTGCAAATAGCACTCACGTCTGTTCCCCGCAAGTACAGTGTATTGGACTGAAGGGAGCTACTGTTCTTGTTTGTTTCCTAAGCAGAGGTTAATTAGATATGGCCCGTGTGTGTAGAAAGCACAGTTCTTTTGTTCTGAGCAAGCTCACTGTTCGGACCCCATAGGAAACACAGTAGAGTAGAAGAGTGCTCTTTTCTCAAAAGCAGAGTGTGTTTCTTGTAAGGCGAGCTAGCATTTCTTTCCCAGTCCTAAATGGAGTTGAATCACATGCAGTTTCTGGTCCTACGAGCAAGAGTTGTTTTCTGGGAAGGAAAGTCACTATTGCGCTCCCATTGCCATACGTAGTGCAAATAGCACTCGCGTCTGTTCCCAGCAAGTACAGTGTATCGGACTGAAGAGGAGCTACTGTTCTTGTCAGTTTCCTAAGCAGAGTTGAACTAGTTATGGCCCGTGTGTAGGAAGCACAGTTCTTTTGTTCTGAGCAAGCTCACTGTTCTGGCCCTATAGTAAACACAGTAGAGTAGAAGAGTGCTCTTTTCTCAAAAGCAGAGTGTGTTTCTTGTAAGGCGAGCTAGCATTTGTTTCCCAGTCCTAAATGGAGTTGAGTCACATGCAGTTTTTTGTCCTACGAGCAAGAGTTTTTTTCTGGTAAGACGAGTCACTATTGTGCTCCAATTGCCATACACAGTGCAAATAGCACTCGCGTCTGTTCCCAGCAAGTACAATGTATCGGACTGAAGAGGAGCTAATGTTCTTGTCAGTTTCCTAAGCAGAGTTGAACTAGATATGGCCTGTGTGTGTAGGAAGCACAGTTCTTTTGTTCTAAGCAAGCTCACTGTTTGGAGCCAATAGGAAACACAGTAGAGTAGAAGAGTGCTCTTTTCTCAAAAGCAGAGTGTGTTTCATGTAAGGCGAGCTAGCATTTGTTTCCCAGTCCTAAATGGAGTGGAATCACATGCAGTTTCTCGTCCTACGATCAAGGGTTGTTTTCTGGTAAGAAGAGTCACTATTGCGCTGCCTTTGCCATACACAGCACAAATAGCACTGGCGTCTGTTCCAAGCAAGTACAGTGTATTGGACTGAAGAGGATCTACTGTTTTTGTGAGGTTCCTAAGCAGACTTGAACTAGATATGGCCTTGTGTGTAGGAAGCACAGTTTTTTTGTTCTGAGCAAGCTCACTTTTCGGAACACATAGGAAACACAGTAGAGTAGAAGAGTGCTCTTTTCTCAAAAGCAGAGTGTATTTCTTGGAAGTCGAGCTAGCGTTTGTTTCCCAGTCCTCAATGGAGTTGACTCACATGCAGTTTTTTGTCCTACGAGCAAGAGTTGTTTTCTCGTAAGACAAGTCACTATTGTGCTCCAATTGCCATACACAGTGCAAATAAAACTCGCGTCTGTTCCCTGCAAGTACAGTGTATTGGACTGAAGAGGACTACTGTTCTTGTTTGTTTCCTAAGCAGAGTTGAACTAGATATGGCCTGTGTGTGTAGGAAGCACAGTTCTTTTGTTCTGAGCAAGCTCACTGTTCGAACCCAATAGGAAACGCAGTAGAATAGAAGAGTGCTCTTTTCTCAAAAGCAGAGTGTGTTTCATGTAAGGCGAGCTAGCACTTGTTCCCCAGTCCTAAATGGAGTTGAATCACATGCAGTTTTTGGTCCTACGAGCAAGAGTTGTTTTCTGGTAAGGAAAGTCACTATTGCGCTCCCATTAACATACACAGTGCAAATAGCACTTGCGTCTGTTCCCAGCAAGTACAGTGTATCGGACTGAAGAGGAGCTACTGTTCTTGTCAGTTTCCTAAGCAGAGTTGAACTAGTTATGGCCCGTATGTAGGAAGCACAGTTCTTTTGTTTTGAGCAAGCTCACTGTTCGGAACACATAGGAAACACAGTAGAGTAGAAGAGTGCTATTTTCTCAAAAGCAGAGTGTGTTTCATGTAAGGCGACCTAGCATTTGTTTCCCACTCCTAAGTGGAGTTGAATCACATGCAGTTTCTGGTCCTACAATGAAGAGTTGTTTTCTGGTAAGGAAAGTCACTATTGCGCTCCCATTGCCGTACACAGTACAAATAGCACTCGCCTCTGTTCCCAGCAAGTACAGTGTATCGGACTGAAGAGGAGCCACTGTTCTTGTTGGTTTCCTAAGCAGAGTTGAACTAGATATGGCCCGTGTGTGTAGGAAGCACAGTTATTTTGTTCTGTGCAAACTCACTGTTCGAACCCCGTAGGAAACACAGTAGAGTAGAAGAGTACTCTTTTCTCAAAAGCAGAGTGTGTTTCATGTATGCGAGCTAGCATTTGTTTCCCAGTCCTAAATGGAGTTGAATCACATGCAGTTTCTGGTCCTAAGAGCAAGAGTTGTTTTCTGGTAAGGAATGTAACTATTGCGCTCCCATTGCCATACACAGTGCAAATAGCCCTACTGTCTGTTCCCAGCAAGTAGAGTGTATTGGTCTGCAAAGGAGCTACTGTTCTTCTCAGTTTCCTAAGCAGAGTTGAACTAGATATGGGCCGTGTGTGTAGGAAGTACAGTTATTTTTGTCTGAGCAAGCTCACTGTTCTGGCCCTATAGGAAAGACAGAAGAGTAGAAGAGTGCTCTTTTCTCAAAAACAGAGTGTGTTTCATGTAAGGCGAGCTAGCATTTGTTTCCCAGTCCTAAATGGAGTTGAATCACCTGCAGTTTCTGGTCCTACGAGCAAGAGTTGTTTACTGGTAAGGAAAGTCACTATTGAGCTCCCCTTGCCATGCACAGTGCAAATAGCTCTCACGTCTGTTCCCAGCAAGTACAGTGTATCAGACTGAAGAGGAGCTACTGTTCTTGTCAGTTTCCTAAGCAGAGTTGAACTAGATATGGCCCTTGTGTGTAGGAAGCACAGTTCTTATGTTCTGAGCAAGTTCACTCTTCTGGCCCTATAGGAAACACAGTAGAGTAGAAGAGTGCTCTTTTCTCAAAAGCAGAGTGTGTTTTTGTAAGGCGAGCTAGCATTTGTTTCCTAGTCCTAAATGGAGTTGAATCACTTGCAGTTTCTGGTCCTAGGAACAAGAGTTGTTTTCTGGTAAGGAAGGTCACTATTGTGCTCCCATTTCCATACACAGTGCAAATAGCCTTCCCGTCTGTTCCCAGCAAGTACAGTGTATTGTTTTGAAAAGGAGCTACTGTTCTTCTCAGTTTCCTAAGCAGAGTTGAACTAGATATGGCCCGTGTGTGTAGGAAGTACAGTTCTTTTTTTCTGACCAAGCTCACTGTTCTGGCCATATAGGAAACACAGTAGAGTAGAAGTGTGCTCTTTTCTCAAAAGCAGAGTGTGATTCTTGTAAAGCGAGCTAGAGTTTGTTTCCCAGTCCTAAATGGAGTAGAATCACATGCAATTTCTGGTCCTACGAGCAAGAGTTGTTTTCTGGTAAGAAGAGTCACTATTACGCTGCCATTGCCATACACAGGACAAATAGCACTGGCGTCTGTTCCCAGCAAGTACAGTGTATTGGACTGAAGAGGATCTACTGTTCTTGTCAGGTTCCTAAGAAGACTTGAACTAGATATTGTCCGTGTGTGTAGGAAGCACAGTTCTTTTGTTCTGAGCAAGCTCACTGTTTGGACCCCATAGGAAACACAGTAGAGTAGAAGAGTGCTCTTTTCTCTAAAGCAGAGTGTGTTTCTTGTAAGGCGAGCTAGCGTTTGTTTCCCAGTCCTAAATGGAGTGGAATCACATGCAGTTTCTGGTCCAACGCGCAAGAGTTGTTTTCTGGTAAGGAACGTCACTATTGGGCTCCCATTGCCATACACAGTGCAAATAGCCCTCCCGTCTGTTCCCAGAAAGTACAGTGTATTGGACTGAAGAGGAGCTACTGTTCTTCTCAGTTTCCTAAGCAGAGTTGAATTAGATATGGCCCGTGTGTGTAGGAAGCACAGTTCTTTTTTTCTGAGCAAGCTCACTGTTCTGGCCCTATAGGAAACACAGTAGAGTAGAAGAGTGCTCTTTTCTCAAAAGCATAGTGTGTTTCTTGTAAAGCGAGCTAGAGTTTGTTTCCCAGTCCTAAATGGAGTTGAATCACATGCAGTTTCTGGTCCTACGAGCAAGAGTTGTTTTCTGGTAAGAAGAGTCAATATTGCGCTGCCATTGACATACACAGGACAAATAGCACTGGCGTCTGTTCCCAGCAAGTACAGTGTATTGGACTGAAGAGGATATACTGTTCTTGTCAGTTTCCTAAGCAGACTTGAACTAGATATGGCCGTGTGAGTAGGAAGTACAGTTCTTTTGTTCTGAGCAAGCTCAATGTTCAGAACACATAGGAAACACAGTAGAGTAGAAGAGTACTCTTTTCTCAAATGCAGAGTGTGTTTCATGTAAGGCGACCTAGCATTTGTTTCCCACTCCTAAGTGGAGTTGAATCACATGCAGTTTCTGGTCCTATGATCAAGAGTTGTTTTCTGGTAAGGAAAGTCACTATTGCGCTCCCATTGCTGTACACAGTACAAATAGCACTCGCGTCTGTTCCCAGCAAGTACAGTGTATTGGACGGAAGAAGAGCTACTGTTCTTGTCAGTTTCCTAAGCACAGTTGAACTAGATATGCCCGTGTGTGTAGGAGCACAGTTCTTTTGTTCTGAGCAAGCTCACTGTTCGGACCACATAGGAAACACAGTAGAGTAGAAGAGTGCTCTTTTCTCAAAAGCAGAGTGTGTTTCATGTAACGCGAGCAAGAGTTTGTTTCCCAGTCCTAAATGGAGTTGAGTCACATGCAGTTTTTTGTCCTACCAGCAAGAGTTGTTTTCTGGTAAGACAAGTCACTATTGTGCTCCAATTGCCATACACAGTGCAAATAGCACTCGCGTCTGTTCCCCGCAAGTACAGTGTATTGGACGGAAGAGGAGCTACTGTTCTTGTCAGTTTCTTAAGGAGAGTTGAACTAGATATGGCCCGTGTGTGTAGGAAGCACAGTTCTTTTGTTCTGAGCAAGCTCACTGTTTGGAACCCATAGGAAACAGAGTAGAGTAGAAGAGTGCTCTTTTCTCAAAAGCAGAGTGTGTTTCATGTAAGGCGAGCTAGCATTTGTTTCCCAGTCCTAAATGGAGTTTAATCACATGCAGTTTCTGGTCTTACGAGCAAGAGTTTTTTTCTGGTAAGGAAAGTCACTATTGCGCTCCCATTGCCATACACAGTGCAAATAGCACTCGCATCTGTTCCCAGCAAGTACAGTGTATCGGACTGAAGAGGAGCTACTGTTCTTGTCAGTTTCCTAAGCAGAGTTGAACGAGATATGGCTCGTGTGTAGGAAGCACAATTCTTTTGTTCTGAGCAAGCTCACTCTTCTGGCCCTATAGGAAAAATAGTAGAGTAGAAGAGTGCTCTTTTCTCTAAAGCAGAGTGTGTTTCTTGCAAGGTGAGCTAGCTTTTGTTTCCCAGTCCTAAATGGAGTTGAATCACATGCAGTTTCTGGTCCTACAAGCAAGAGTTGTTTTCTGGTAAGAAGAGTCACTATTGTGCTGCCATTGCCATACACAGGACAAATAGCACTGGCGTCTGTTCCCAGCAAGTACAGTGTATTGGACTGAAGAGGATCTACTGTTCTTGTCAGGTTCCTAAGCAGAATTGAACTAGATATGGCCGTGTGTGTAGGAAGCACAGTTCTTTTGTTCTGAGCAGCTCACTGTTCGGACCCCATAGGAAACACAGTAGAGAAGAAGAGTGCTCTTTTCTTAAAAGCAGAGTGTGTTTCTTGTAAGGCGAGCTTGCATTTGTTTCCCAGTCCTAAATGGAGTTGAGTCACATGCAGTGTTTTGTCCTACGAGCAAGAGTTGTTTTCTGGTAAGACGAGTCACTATTGTGCTCCAATTGCCATACACAGTGCAAATAGCACTCGCGTCTGTTCCCCGCAAGTACATTGTATTGTACTGAAGAGGATCTACTGTTTTTGTCAGTTTCCTAAGCAGAGTTGAACTAGATATGGCCCGTGTGTGTAGGAAGCACAGTTCTTTTGTTCTGAGCAAATTCACTGTTCGGACCCCATAGGAAGCACAGTAGAGTAGATGAGTGCTCTTTTCTCAAAAGCAGAGTGTGTTTCATGTAAGGCGAGCTAGCATTTGTTTCCCAGTCCTAAATGGAGTTGAATCACATGCAGTTTCTGGTCCTACGAGCAAGAGTTGTTTTCTGGTAAGAAGAGTCACTATTGCGCTGATATTGCCATAGACAGGACAAATAGCACTGGCGTCTGTTCCCAGCAAGTACAGTGTATTGGACTGAAGAGGATATACTGTTCTTGTCAGGTTCCTAAGCAGACTTGAACTAGATATGGCCGTGTGAGTAGGAAGTACAGTTTTTTTGTTCTGAGCAAGCTCACTGTTCGGAACACATAGGAAACACAGTAGAGTAGAAGAGTGCTCTTTTCTCAAAAGCAGAGTGTGTTTCATGTAAGGGGACCTAGCATTTGTTTCCCACTCCTAAGTGGAGTTGAATCACATGCAGTTTCTGGTCCTACGATCAAGAGTTGTTTTCTGGTAAGGAAAGTCACTATTGCACTCCCATTGCCGTACACAGTACAAATAGCACTCACGTCTGTTCCCAGCAAGTACAGTGTATTGGACTGAAGAGGAGCTGCTGTTCTTGTTGGTTTTCTAAGCAGAGTTGAATTAGATATGGCCCGTGTGTGTAGGAAGCACAGTTATTTTGTTCTGTGCAAACTCACTGTTCGGACCCATAGGAAACACAGTAGAGTAGAAGAGTACTCTTTTGTCAAAAGCAGAGTGTGTTTCATGTATGCGAGCTAGCATTTGTTTTCCAGTCCTAAATGGAGTTGAATCACATTCAGTTTCTGGTCCTACGAGCAAGAGTTGTTTTCTGGTAAGGAATGTAACTATTGCGCTCCCACTGCCATACACAGTGCAAATAGCCCTCCTATCTGTTCCCAGTAAGTACAGTGTATTGGACTGCAAAGGAGCTACTGTTCTTCTCAGTTTCCTAAGCAGAGTTGAACTAGATATGGGCCGTGTGTGTAGGAAGTACAGTTCTTTTTTTCTGAGCAAGCTCACTGTTCTGGCCCTATAGGAAACACAGAAGAGTAGAAGAGTGCTCTTTTCTCAAAAGCAGAGTGTGTTTCATGTAAGGCGAGCTAGCATTTGTTTCCCAGTCCTAAATGGAGTTGAATCACATGCAGTTTCTGGTCCTACGAGCAAGAGTTGTTTTCTGGTAAGGAAAGTCACTATTGAGCTCCCCTTGCCATACACAGTGCAAATAGCTCTCGCGTCTGTTCCCAGTAAGTACAGTGTATCAGACTGAAGAGGAGGTACTGTTCTTGTCAGTTTCCTAAGCAGAGTTGAACTAGATATGGCCCTTGTGTGTAGGAAGCACAGTTCTTATGTTCTGAGCAAGTTCACTCTTCTGGCTCTATAGGAAACGCAGTAGAGTAGAAGAGTGCTCTTTTCTCAAAAGCAGAGTGTGTTTTTGTAAGGCGAGCTAGCAGTTGTTTCCTAGTCCTAAATGGATTTGAATCACATGCAGTTTCTGGTCCTAGGAACAAGAGTTGTTTTCTGGTAAGGAAAGTCACTATTGCGCTCCCATTGCCCTTCACAAGGCAAATAGCACTCGCGCCTTTTCCCAGCAAGTACAGTGTATTGGACTGAATAGGAGCTACTCTTTTTGTCAGTTTACTAAGCAGAGTTGAACTAGATATGGTCCGTGTGTGCAGGAAGCACAGTTCTTTTGTTCTGAGCAAGCTCACTGTTTGGACCTCATAGGAAACACAGTAGAGTAGAAGAGTGCTCTTTTCTCTAAAGCAGAGTGTGTTTCTTGTAAGGCAAGCTACCGTTTGTTTCCCAGTCCTAAATGGAGTGGAATCACATGCATTTTCTGGTCCTACGAGCAAGAGTTGTTTTCTGGTAAGGAAAGTCACTATTGCGCTCCCATTGCCATACACAGTGCAAATAGCCCTCCCGTCTGTTTCCAGCAACTACAGTGTATCGGACTGAAGAGGAGCTACTGTTCTTCTCAGTTTCCTAAGCAGAGTTGAAGTAGATATGGCCCGTGTGTGTAGGAAGCACAGTTCTTTTTTTCTGAGCAAGCTCACTGTTCTGGCCCTATTGGAAACACAGTAGAGTAGAAGAGTGCTCTTTTCTTAATAGCAGAGTGTGTTTCTTGTAAAGCGAGCTAGAATTTGTTTCCCAGTTCTAAATGGAGTTGAATCACATGCAGTTTCTGGTCCTACGAGCAAGAGTTGTTTTCTGTTAAGAAGAGTCACTATTGCACTGCCATTGCCATACACAGGACAAATAGCATTGGCGTCTGTTCCCAACAAGTACAGTGTATTGAACTGAAGAGGATCTACTGTTCTTGTCAGGTTCCTAAGCAGACTTGAACTAGATATGGCCTTGTGAGTAGGAAGCACAGTTTTTTTTTTTTTCTGAGCAAGCTCACTGTTCGCAACATATAGGAAACACAGTAGAGTAGAAGAGTGCTCTTTTCTAAAAAGCAAAGTGTGTTTCTTGTAAGTTGAGCTAGCGTTTGTTTCCCAGTCCTAAATGGAGTTGAGTCACATGCAATTTTTTGTCCTACGAGCAAGACTTTTTTTCTGGTAAGGAAAGTCACTGTTGTGCTCCCATTGCCATACACAGTACAAATAGCACTCGCGTCTGTTCCCAGCAAGTACAGTGTATCGGACTGAAGAGGAGCTACTGTTCTTGTCAGTTTCCTAAGCAGAGTTGAACTAGATATGGCCCGTGTGTAGGAAGCACAGTTCTTTTGTTCTGAGCAAGCTCACTGTTCTGGCCCTATAGGAAACACAGTAGAGTAGAAGAGTGCTCTTTTCTCAAAAGCAGAGTGTGTTTCTTGTAAGGAGAGCTAGCGTTTGTTTCGCAGTCCTAAATGGAGTTGAGTCACATGCAGTTTTTTGTCCTACGAGCAAAAATTGTTTTCTGGTAAGACGAGTCACTATTGTGCTCCAATTGCCATACACAGGACAAATAGCACTAGCGTCTGTTCCCAGCAAGTACAGTGTATTGAACTGAAGAGGATCTACTGTACTTGTCAGGTTCCTAAGCAGACTTGAACTAGATATGGCCGTGTGAGTAGGAAGCACAGTTTTTTTGTTCTGAGCAAGCTCACTGTTCTGGCCCTATAGGAAACAAAGTAGAGTAGAAGAGTGCTCTTTTATCAAAAGCAGAGTGTGTTTCTTGGAAGTCGAGCTAGCATTTGTTTCCCAGTCCCAAATGGAGTTGAGTCACATGCAGTTTTTTGTCCTACGAGCAAGAGTTGTTTTCTGGTAAGACAAGTCACTATTGTGCTTCAATTGCCATTCACAGGACAACTAGCACTGGCGTCTGTTCCCAGCAAGTACAGTGTATTGGACTGAAGAGGATCTACTGTTCTTGTCAGGTTCCTAAGCAGACTTGAACTAGATATGGCCGTGTGTGCAGGAAGCACAGTTTTTTTGTTCTGAGCAAGCTCACTGTTCGGAACACATAGGAAACACAGTAGAGTAGAAGAGTGCTCTTTTCTCAAAAGCAGAGTTTGTTTCTTGTAAGGCAAGCTAGCGTTTGTTTCCCAGTCCTAAATGGAGTTGAGTCACATGCAGTTTTTTGTCCTATGAGCAAAAGTTGTTTTCTGGTAAGACAAGTCACTATTGTTCTCCAATTGCCATACACAATGCAAATAGCACTCGCGTCTGTTCCCCGCAAGTACAGTGTATTGGACGGAAGAGGAGCTACTGTTCTTGTCAGTTTCCTAAGCACAGTTGAACTAGATATGGCCCGTGTGTGTAGGAGGCACAGTTCTTTTGTTCTGAGCAAGCTCACTGTTCGGACCCCATAGGAAACACAGTAGAGTAGAAGAGTGCTCTTTTCTCAAAAGCAGAGTGTGTTTCATGTAAGGCGAGCTAGAGTTTGTTTCCCAGTCCTAAATGGACTTGAATCACATGCAGTTTCTGGTCTTACGAGCAAGAGTTGTTTTCTGGTAAGGAAAGTCACTATTGCGCTCCCATTGCCATACACAGTGCAAATAGCACTCTCGTCTGTTCCCAGCAAGTACAGTGTATCAGACTGAAGAGGAGCTACTGTTCTTGTCAGTTTCCAAAGCAGAGATGAACTAGATATGGCCCGTGTGTAGGAAGCAAAGTTTTTTTTTTTTCTGAGCAAGCTCACTTTTCGGAACACATAGGAAACACAGTAGAGTAGAAGAGTGCTCTTTTCTCAAAAGCAGAGTGTGTTTTTGTAAGGCGAGCTAGCGTTTGTTTCCTAGTCCTAAGTGGAGTTGAATCTCATGCAGTTTCTGGTCCTATGAACAAGAGTTGTTTTCTGGTAAGGAAAGTCACTATTGTGCTCCCATTGCCCTTCACAAGGCAAATAGCACTCGCGTCTTTTCCCAGCAAGTACAGTGTATTGGACTGAATAGGAGCTACTGTTCTTGTCAGTTTACTAAGCAGAGTTGAACTAGATATGGTCCATGCGTGTAGGAAGCACAGTTCATTTGTTCTGAGCAAGATCACTGTTTGGACCCCATAGGAAACACAGTAGAGTAGAAGAGTGCTCTTTTCTCAAAAGCAGAGTGTGTTTCATGTAAGGCGAGCTAGAGTATGTTTCCCAGTCCTAAATGGAGTTGAATCACATGCAGTTTCTGGTCTTAGGAGCAAGAGTTGTTTTCTGGTAAGGAAAGTCACTATTGCGCTCCCATTACCATACACAGTGCAAATAGCACTCGCGTCTGTTCCCAGCAAGTACAGTGTATCGGACTGAAGAGGAGCTACAGTTCTTCTCAGTTTCCTAAGCAGAGTTGAACGAGATATGGCTCGTGTGTAGGAAGCACAGTTCTTTTGTTCTGAGCAAGCTGACTGTTCTGGCCCTATAGGAAAAACAGTAGAGTAGAAGAGTGCTCTTTTCTCTAAAGCAGAGTGTGTTTCTTGCAAGGTGAGCTAGCTTTTGTTTCCCAGTCCTAAATAGAGTTGAATCACATGCAGTTTCTGGTCCTACAAGCAAGAGTTGTTTTCTGGTAAGAAGAGTCACTATTGTGCTGCCATTGCCATACACAGGACAAATAGCACTGGCGTCTGTTCCCAGCAAGTACAGTGTATTGGACTGAAGAGGATCTACTGTTCTTGTCAGGTTCCTAAGCAGAATTGAACTAGATATGGCCGTGTGTGTAGGAAGCACAGTTCTTTTGTTCTGAGCAGCTCACTGTTCGGACCCCATAGGAAACACAGTAGAGAAGAAGAGTGCTCTTTTCTTAAAAGCAGAGTGTGTTTCTTGTAAGGCGAGCTTGCATTTATTTCCCAGTCCTAAATGGAGTTGAGTCACATGCAGTGTTTTGTCCTACGAGCAAGAGTTGTTTTCTGGTAAGACGAGTCACTATTGTGCTCCAATTGCCATACACAGTGCAAATAGCAATCGCGTCTGTTCCCCGCAAGTGCATTGTATTGTACTGAAGAGGATCTACTGTATTTGTCAGTTTCCTAAGCAGAGTTGAACTAGATATGGCCCGTGTGTGTAGGAAGCACAGTTCTTTTGTTCTGAGCAAGCTCACTGTTTGGACCCCATAGGAAACACTGTAGAGTAGAAGAGTGCTCTTTTCTCAAAAGCAGAGTGTGTTTCTTGTAAAGCAAGCTAGGGTTTGTTTCCCAGTCCTAAATGGAGTTGAATCACATGCAGTTTCTGGTCCTACGAGCAAGAGTTGTTTTCTGGTAAGAAGAGTCACTATTGCGCTGCCATTGCCATACACAGGACAAATAGCACTGGCGTCTGTTCCCAGCAAGTACAGTGTATTGGACTGAAGAGGATATACTGTTCTTGTCAGGTTCCTAAACAGACTTGAAGTAGATATGCCCGTGTGAGTAGGAAGTACAGTTTTTTTGTTCTGAGCAAGCTCACTGTTCGGAACACATAGGAAACACAGTAGAGTAGAAGAGTGCTCTTTTCTCAAAAGCAGAGTGTGTTTCATGTAAGGCGAGCTAGCATTTGTTTCCCAGTCCTAAATGGAGTTGAGTCACATGCAGTTTTTTGTCCTACGAGCAAGAGTTTTTTTCTGGTAAGACAAGTCACTATTGTGCTCCAGTGCCATACACAGTGAAAATAGCACTCGCGTCTGTTCCCCGCAAGTACAGTGTATTGGACTGAAGAGGAGCTACTGTTCTTGTTGGTCTCCTAAGCAGAGTTGAACTAGATATGGCCCGTGTGTGTAGGAAGCACAGTTCTTATGTTCTGAGCAAGCTCACTCTTCTTGCCCTATAGGAAACACAGTAGAGTAGAAGAGTGCTCTTTTCTCAAAAGCAGAGTGTGTTACATGTAAGGCGAGCTAGCATTTGTTTCCCAGTTCTACATGGAGTTGAATCACATGCAATTTCTGGTCCTACGAGCAAGAGTTGTTTTCTGGTAAGAAGAGTCACTATTGCGCTGCCATTGCCTTACACAGGACTAATAGCACTGGCGTCTGTTCCCAGCAAGTACAGTGTATTGGACTGTAGAGGATCTACTGTTCTTGTCAGGTTCCTAAGCAGAATTGAACTAGATATGGCCGTGTGTGTAGGAAGTACAGTTCTTTTGTTCTGAGCAAGCTCACTGTTCAGACCAAAGAGGAAACACAGTAGAGTAGAAGAGTGCTCTTTTCTCAAAAGCAGAGTGTGTTTCTTGTAAGGCGAGCTAGCGTTTGCTTCCCAGTCCTAAATGGAGTTGAGTCACATGGAGTTTTTTGTCCTACGAGCAAGAGTTTTTTTCTGGTAAGACGAGTCACTATTGTGCTCCCATTGCCATACACAGTGCAAAAAGCACTCGCGTCTGTTCCCCGCAAGTACAGTGTATTGGACTGATGAGGATCTACTGTTCTTGTCAGTTTCCTAAGCAGAGTTGAAATAGATATGGCCGTGTGTGTAGGAAGCACAGTTCTTTTGTTCTGAGCAAGCTCACTGTTTGGACCCCAAAGAAACACAGTAGAGTAGAAGGGTGCACTTTTCTCTAAAGCAGAGTGTGTTTCTTGTAAGGCGAGCTACCATTTGATTCCCAGTCCTAAATGGAGTGGAGTCACATGCAGTTTCTGGTCCTACGAGCAAGAGTTGTTTTCTGGTAAGGAAAGTCACTATTGCGCTCCCATTGCCATACACAGTGCAAATAGCCTTCCCGTCTGTTCCCAGCAAGTACAGTGTATTGGATTGAAAAGGAGCTACTGTTCTTCTCAGTTTCCTAAGCAGAGTTGAACTAGATATGGCCCGTGTGTGTAGGAAGCACAGTTCTTTTGTTCTTAGCAAGCTCACTGTTTGGACCTTATAGGAAACACAGTAGAGTAGAAGAGTGCTCTTTTCTCAAAAGCATAGTGTGTTTCTTGTAAAGCGAGCTAGAGTTTGTTTCCCAGTCCTAAATGGAGTTGAATCACATGCAGTTTCTGGTCCTACGAGCAAGAGTTGTTTTCTTGTAAGAAGAGTCACTATTGCGCTGCCATTGCCATACACAGGACAAATAGCACAGGCGTCTGTTCCCAGCAAGTACAGTGTATTGGACTGAAGAGGATATACTGTTCTTGTCAGGTTCCTAAGCAGACTTGAATTAGATATGGCCGTGTGAGTAGGAAGTACAGTTTTTTTGTTCTGAGCAAGCTCACTGTTCGGAACACATAGGAAACACCGTAGAGTAGAAGAGTGCTCTTTTCTCAAAAGCAGAGTGTGTTTCATGTAAGGCGACCTAGCATTTGTTTCCCACTCCTAAGTGGAGTTGAATCACATGCAGTTTCTGGTCCTACGATCAAGAGTTTTTTTCTGGTAAGGAAAGTCACTATTGTGCTCCCATTGCCATACACAGTACAAATAGCACTCGCGTCTGTTCCCAGCAAGTACAGTGTATCGGACTGAAGAGGAGCCACTCTTCTTGTTGGTTTCCTAAGCAGAGTTGAACTAGATATGGCCCGTGTGTTTAGGAAGCACAGTTATTTTGTTCTGTGCAAACTCACTGTTCGGACCCCGTAGGAAACACAGTAAAGTATAAGAGTACTCTTTTCTCAAAAGCAGAGTGTGTTTCATGTATGCGAGCTAGCATTTGTTTCCCAGTCCTAAATGGAGTTGAATCACATGCAGTTTCTGGTACTACGAGCAAGAGTTGTTTTCTGGTAAGGAAAGTAACTATTGCGCTCCCATTGCCATACACAGTGCAAATAGCCCTCCTGTCTGTTCCCAGCAAGTAAAGTGTATTGGTCTGCAAAGGAGCTACTGTTCTTGTCAGGTTCCTAAGCAGAGTTGAACTAGATATGGGCCGTGTGTGTAGGAAGTACACTTATTTTTTTCTGAGCAAGCTCACTGTTCTGGCCCTATAGGAAACACAGAAGAGTAGAAGAGTGGTCTTTTCTCAAAAACAGAGTGTGTTTCATGTAAGGCGAGCTAGCATTTGTTTCCCAGTCTAAATGGAGTTGAATCACATGCAGTTTCTGGTCCTATGAGCAAGAGTTGTTTACTGGTAAGGAAAGTCACTATTGAGCTCTCCTTGCCATACACAGTGCAAATAGCTCTCGCGTCTGTTCCCAGCAAGTACAGTGTATCAGACTGAAGAGGAGCTACTGTTCTTGTCAGTTTCCTAAGCAGAGTTGAACTAGATATGGTCCGTGTGTGTAGGAAGCACAGTTCTTATGTTCTGAGCAAGTTCACTCTTCTGGCCCTATAGGAAACACGGTAGAGTAGAAGAGTGCTCTTTTCTCAAAAGCAGAGTGTGTTTTTGTAAGGCGAGCTAGCAGTTGTTTCCTAGTCCTAAATGGATTTGAATCACATGCAGTTTCTGGTCCTAGGAACAAGAGTTGTTTTCTGGTAAGGAAAGTCACTATTGCGCTCCTATTGCCCTTCACAAGGCAAATAGCACTCGCGCCTTTTCCCAGCAAGTACAGTGTATTGGACTGAATAGGAGCTACTCTTCTTGTCAGTTTACTAAGCAGAGTTGAACTAGATATGGTCCGTGTGTGTAGGAAGCACAGTTCTTTTGTTCTGAGCAAGCTCACTGTTTGGACCCCATAGGAAACACAGTAGAGTAGAAGAGTGCTCTTTTCTCTAAAGCAGAGTGTGTTTCTTGTAAGGCAAGCTACCGTTTGTTTCCCAGTCCTAAATGGAGTGGAATCACATGCAGTTTCTGGTCCTACGAGCAAGAGTTGTTTTCTGGTAAGGAAAGTCACTATTGCGCTCCCATTGCCATACACAGTGCAAATAGCCCTCCCGTCTGTTTCCAGCAAGTACAGTGTATTGGACTGAAGAGGAGCTACTGTTCTTGTCAGTTTCCTAAGCAGAGTTGAAGTAGATATGGCCCGTGTGTGTAGGAAGCACAGTTCATTTTTTCTGAGCAAGCTCACTGTTCTGGCCCTATAGGAAACACAGTAGAGTAGAAGAGTGCTCTTTTCTCAAAAGCAGAGTGTGTTTCTTGTAAAGCGAGCTAGAGTGTGTTTCCCAGTCCTAAATGGAGTTGAATCACATGCAGTTTCTGGTCCACGAGCAAGAGTTGTTTTCTGTTAAGAACAGTCACTATTGCACTGCCATTTCCATACACAGGACAAATAGCACTGGCGTCTGTTCCCAACAAGTACAGTGTATTGAACTGAAGAGGATCTACTGTTCATGTCAGGTTCTTAAGCAGACTTGAACTAGATATGGCCGTGAGAGTAGGAAGCACAGTTTTTTTTTTCTGAGCAAGCTCACTGTTCTCAACATATAGGAAACACAGTAGAGTAGAAGAGTGCTCTTTTCTAAAAAGCAAAGTGTGTTTCTTGGAAGTTGAGCTAGCGTTTGTTTCCCAGTCCTAAATGGAGTTGAGTCACATGCAATTTTTTGTCCTACGAGCAAGACTTGTTTTCTGGTAAGGAAAGTCACTATTGTGCTCCCATTGCCATACACAGTGCAAATAGCACTAGCGTCTGTTCCCAGCAAGTAAAGTGTATTGAACTGAAGAGGATCTACTGTACTTGTCAGGTTCCTAAGCAGACTTGAACTAGATATGGCCGTGTGAGTAGGAAGCACAGTTTTTTTGTTCTGAGCAAGCTCACTGTTCTGGCCCTATAGGAAACAAAGTAGAGTAGAAGAGTGCTCTTTTATCAAAAGCAGAGTGTGTTTCTTGGAAGTCGAGCTAGTGTTTGTTTCCCAGTCCCAAATGGAGTTGAGTCACATGCAGTTTTTTGTCCCACGAGCAAGAGTTGTTTTCTGGTAAGACAAGTCACTATTGTGCTCCAATTGCCATACACAGGACAAATAG
This sequence comes from Peromyscus eremicus, assembly GCF_949786415.1. Taxonomy (NCBI): domain Eukaryota; kingdom Metazoa; phylum Chordata; class Mammalia; order Rodentia; family Cricetidae; genus Peromyscus; species Peromyscus eremicus. The sequence continues at coordinate 123,957 of NW_026734943.1, read as the reverse complement.
CACTGGCGTCTGTTCCCAGCAAGTACAGTGTATTGGACTGAAGAGGATCTACTGTTCTTGTCAGGTTCCTAAGCAGACTTGAACTAGATATGGCCGTGTGTGTAGGAAGCACAGTTTTTTTGTTCTGAGCAAGCTCACTGTTCAGAACACATAGGAAACACACTAGAGTAGAAGAGTGCTCTTTTCTCAAAAGCAGAGTTTGTTTCTTGTAAGGCGAGCTAGCGTTTGTTTCCCAGTCCTAAATGGAGTTGAGGCACATGCAGTTTTTTGTCCTATGAGCAAAAGTTGTTTTCTGGTAAGGAAAGTCACTATTGCGCTCCCATTGCCATACAAAGTGCAAATAGCACTCGCGTCTGTTCCCAGCAAGTACAGTGTATCAGACTGAAGAGGAGCTATTGTTTTTGTCAGTTTCCAAAGCAGAGTTGAACTAGATATGGCCCGTGTGTAGGAAGCACAGTTTTTTTTTTCCTGAGCAAGCTCACTTTTCAGAACACATAGGAAACACAGTAGAGTAGAAGAGTGCTCTTTTCTCAAAAGCAGAGTGTGTTTTTGTAAGGCGACCTAGCGTTTGTTTCCTAGTCCTAAATGGAGTTGAATCTCATGCAGTTTCTGGTCCTATGAACAAGAGTTGTTTTCTGGTAAGGAAAGTCACTATTGCGCTCCTATTGCCCTTCACGAGGCAAATAGCACTCGCGTCTTTTCCCAGCAAGTACAGTGTATTGGACTGAATAGGAGCTACTGTTCTTGTCAGTTTACTAAGCAGAGTTGAACTAGATGTGGTCCGTGCGTGTAGGAAGCACAGTTCTTTTGTTCTGAGCAAGCTCACTGTTTGGACCCCATAGGAAACACAGTAGAGTAGAAGAGTGCTCTTTTCTCAAAAGCAGAGTGTGTTTTTGTAAGGCGAGCTAGCATTTGTTTCCCAGTCCTAAATGGAGTTGAGTCACATGCAGTTTTTTGTCCTATGAGCAAGAGTTGTTTTCTGGTAAGACAAGTCACTATTGTGCTCCAATTGCCATACACAGTGCAAATAGCACTCGCGTCTGTTCCCCGCAAGTACAGTGTATTGGACGGAAGAGGAGCTACTGTTCTTGTCATTTTCCTAAGGAGAGTTGAACTAGATATGGCCCGTGTGTGTAGGAAGCACAGTTCTTTTGTTCTGAGCAAGCTCACTGTTTGGAACTCATAGGAAACAGAGTAGAGTAGAAGAGTGCTCTTTTCTCAAAAGCAGAGTGTGTTTCATGTAAGGCGAGCTAGCATTTGTTTCCCAGTCCTAAATGGAGTTGAATCACATGCAGTGTCTGGTCCTACGAGCAGGAGTTGTTTTCTCGTAAGGAAAGTCACTATTGCGCTCCCATTGCCATACACAGTGCAAATAGCCCTCCCGTCTGTTCCCAGCAAGTACAGTGTATTGGAATGAAAAGGAGCTACTGTTCTTGTCAGTTTCCTAATCAGAGTTGAACTAGATATGGCCCGTGTGTGTAGGAAGTACAGTTCTTTTTTTCTGAGCAAGCTCACTGTTCTGGCCCTATAGGAAACACAGAAGAGTAGAAGAGTACTCTTTTCTCAAAAGCAGAGTGTGTTTCTTGTAAAGCGAGCTAGAGTTTGTTTCCCAGTCCTAAATGGAATGGAATCACATGCAGTTTCTGGGCCTACGAGCAAGAGTTGTTTTCTGGTAAGAAGAGTCACTATTGCGCTGCCATTGCCATACACAGGACAAATAGCACTGGCGTCTGTTCCAGTAAGTACAGTGTATTGGATTGAATGGGAGCTACTGTTCTTGTCAGTTTACTAAGCAGAATTGTACTAGATATGGTCCGTTCGTGTAGGAAGCACAGTTCTTTTGTTCTTAGCAAGCTCACTGTTTGGACCCCATAGGAAACACAGTAGAGTAGAAGAGTGCTCTTTTCTCAAAAGCAGAGTGTGTTTCTTGGAAGTCGAGCTAGCATTTCTTTCCCAGTCCTAAATGGAGTTGAGTCACATGCAGTTTTTTGTCCTACGAGCAAGAGTTGTTTTCTGGTAAGACGAGTCACTATTGTGCTCCAATTGCCATACACAGTGCAAATAGCACTCGCGTCTGTTCCCCGCAAGTACAGTGTATTGGACTGAAGGGAGCTACTGTTCTTGTTTGTTTCCTAAGCAGAGGTTAATTAGATATGGCCCGTGTGTGTAGAAAGCACAGTTCTTTTGTTCTGAGCAAGCTCACTGTTCGGACCCCATAGGAAACACAGTAGAGTAGAAGAGTGCTCTTTTCTCAAAAGCAGAGTGTGTTTCTTGTAAGGCGAGCTAGCATTTCTTTCCCAGTCCTAAATGGAGTTGAATCACATGCAGTTTCTGGTCCTACGAGCAAGAGTTGTTTTCTGGGAAGGAAAGTCACTATTGCGCTCCCATTGCCATACGTAGTGCAAATAGCACTCGCGTCTGTTCCCAGCAAGTACAGTGTATCGGACTGAAGAGGAGCTACTGTTCTTGTCAGTTTCCTAAGCAGAGTTGAACTAGTTATGGCCCGTGTGTAGGAAGCACAGTTCTTTTGTTCTGAGCAAGCTCACTGTTCTGGCCCTATAGTAAACACAGTAGAGTAGAAGAGTGCTCTTTTCTCAAAAGCAGAGTGTGTTTCTTGTAAGGCGAGCTAGCATTTGTTTCCCAGTCCTAAATGGAGTTGAGTCACATGCAGTTTTTTGTCCTACGAGCAAGAGTTTTTTTCTGGTAAGACGAGTCACTATTGTGCTCCAATTGCCATACACAGTGCAAATAGCACTCGCGTCTGTTCCCAGCAAGTACAATGTATCGGACTGAAGAGGAGCTAATATTCTTGTCAGTTTCCTAAGCAGAGTTGAACTAGATATGGCCTGTGTGTGTAGGAAGCACAGTTCTTTTGTTCTAAGCAAGCTCACTGTTCGGAGCCAATAGGAAACACAGTAGAGTAGAAGAGTGCTCTTTTCTCAAAAGCAGAGTGTGTTTCATGTAAGGCGAGCTAGCATTTGTTTCCCAGTCCTAAATGGAGTGGAATCACATGCAGTTTCTCGTCCTACGAGCAAGGGTTGTTTTCTGGTAAGAAGAGTCACTATTGCGCTGCCTTTGCCATACACAGCACAAATAGCACTGGCGTCTGTTCCAAGCAAGTACAGTGTATTGGACTGAAGAGGATCTACTGTTTTTGTGAGGTTCCTAAGCAGACTTGAACTAGATATGGCCTTGTGTGTAGGAAGCACAGTTTTTTTGTTCTGAGCAAGCTCACTTTTCGGAACACATAGGAAACACAGTAGAGTAGAAGAGTGCTCTTTTCTCAAAAGCAGAGTGTATTTCTTGGAAGTCGAGCTAGCGTTTGTTTCCCAGTCCTCAATGGAGTTGACTCACATGCAGTTTTTTGTCCTACGAGCAAGAGTTGTTTTCTCGTAAGACAAGTCACTATTGTGCTCCAATTGCCATACACAGTGCAAATAAAACTCGCGTCTGTTCCCTGCAAGTACAGTGTATTGGACTGAAGAGGACTACTGTTCTTGTTTGTTTCCTAAGCAGAGTTGAACTAGATATGGCCTGTGTGTGTAGGAAGCACAGTTCTTTTGTTCTGAGCAAGCTCACTGTTCGAACCCAATAGGAAACGCAGTAGAATAGAAGAGTGCTCTTTTCTCAAAAGCAGAGTGTGTTTCATGTAAGGCGAGCTAGCACTTGTTCCCCAGTCCTAAATGGAGTTGAATCACATGCAGTTTTTGGTCCTACGAGCAAGAGTTGTTTTCTGGTAAGGAAAGTCACTATTGCGCTCCCATTAACATACACAGTGCAAATAGCACTTGCGTCTGTTCCCAGCAAGTACAGTGTATCGGACTGAAGAGGAGCTACTGTTCTTGTCAGTTTCCTAAGCAGAGTTGAACTAGTTATGGCCCGTATGTAGGAAGCACAGTTCTTTTGTTTTGAGCAAGCTCACTGTTCTGGCCCTATAGGAAACACAGTAGAGTAGAAGAGTGCTCTTTTCTCAAAAGCAGAATGTGTTTCTTGTAAGGCGAGCTAGTGTTTGTTTCCCAGTCCTAAATGGAGTTGAATCACATGCAGTTTCTAGTCCTAAGAGCAAGAGTTGTTTTACGGTAAGAAGAGTCACTATTGCGCTGCCATTGCCATACACAGGACAAATAGCACTGGCGTCTGTTCCCAGCAAGTACAGTGTATTGGACTGAAGAGGATCTACTGTTCTTGTCAGGTTCCTAAGCAGAATTGAACTAGATATGGCCGTGTGTGTAGGAAGCACAGTTCTTTTGTTCTGAGCAAGCTAACTGTTCGGACACCATAGGAAACCCAGTAGAGTAGAAGAGTGCTCTTTTCTCAAAAGCAGAGTGTGTTCTTGTAAGGCGAGCTACCGTTTGTTTCCCAGTCCTAAATGGAGTTGAATCACATGCAGTTTCTGGTCCTAAGAGCAAGAGTTGTTTTCTGGTAAGGAAATTCACTATTGTGCTCCCCTTGCCATACATAGTGCAAATAGCTCTCGCGTCTGTTCCCAGCAAGTACAGTGTATCGGACTGAAGAGGACCTACTGTTCTTGTCAGTTTCCTAAGCAGAGTTCAACTAGATATGGCCCATGTGTGTAGGAAGCACCGTTCTTATGTTCTGAGCAAGCTCACTGTTTTGGCCCTATAGGAAACACAGTAGAGTAGAAGAGTGCTCTTTTCTCAAAAGCAGAGTGTGTTTTTGTAAGGCGAGCTAGCGTTTGTTTCCTAGTCCTAAATGGAGTTGAATCACATGCAGTTTTTGGTCCTACGATCAAGAGTTTTTTTCTGGTAAGGAAAGTCACTATTGCGCTCCCATTGCCCTACACAAGGCAAATAGCACTCGCGTCTTTTCGCAGCAAGTACAGTGTATTGGACTGAATAGGAGCTACTGTTCTTGTCAGTTTCCTAAGCAGAGTTGAACTAGATATGGCCCGTGTGTGTAGGAAGTACAGTTCTTTTTTTCTGAGCAAGCTCACTGTTCTGGCCCTATAGGAAACACAGTAGAGTAGAAGAGTGCTCTTTTCTCAAAAGCACAGTGTGTTTCTTGTGAAGCGAGCTAGAGTTTGTTTCCCAGTCCTAAATGGAGTGGAATCACATGCAGTTCCTGGTCCTACGAGCAAGAGTTTTTTTCTGGTAAGAAGAGTCACTATTGCGCTGCCATTGCCATACAGAGGACAAATAGCACTGGCGTCTGTTCACAGCAAGTATAGTGTATTGGACTAAAGAGGATCTACTGTTCTTGTCAGGTTCCTAAGCAGACTTGAACTAGATATGGCCATGTGTGTAGGAAGCACAGTTTTTTTGTTCTGAGCAAGCTCACTGTTCGGAACACATAGGAAACACAGTAGAGTAGAAGAGTGCTCTTTTCTCAAAAGCAGAATGTGTTTCTTGGAAGTCGAGCTAGCGTTTGTTTCCCAGTCCTAAATGGAGTTGAGTCACATGCAGTTTTTTGTCCTACGAGCAAGAGTTGTTTTCTCGTAAGACAAGTCACTATTGTGCTCCAATGCCATACACAGTGCAAATAGCACTCGCGTCTATTCCCCGCAAGTACAGTGTATTGGACTGAAGAGGATCTACTGTTCTTGTCAGGTTCCTAAGCAGACTTGAACTAGATATGGCCGTGTGAGTAGGAAGTACAGTTTTTTTTTGTTCTGAGCAAGCTCACTGTTCGGAACACATAGGAAACACAGTAGAGTAGAAGAGTGCTATTTTCTCAAAAGCAGAGTGTGTTTCATGTAAGGCGACCTAGCATTTGTTTCCCACTCCTAAGTGGAGTTGAATCACATGCAGTTTCTGGTCCTACAATGAAGAGTTGTTTTCTGGTAAGGAAAGTCACTATTGCGCTCCCATTGCCGTACACAGTACAAATAGCACTCGCGTCTGTTCCCAGCAAGTACAGTGTATCGGACTGAAGAGGAGCCACTGTTCTTGTTGGTTTCCTAAGCAGAGTTGAACTAGATATGGCCCGTGTGTGTAGGAAGCACAGTTATTTTGTTCTGTGCAAACTCACTGTTCGAACCCCGTAGGAAACACAGTAGAGTAGAAGAGTACTCTTTTCTCAAAAGCAGAGTGTGTTTCATGTATGCGAGCTAGCATTTGTTTCCCAGTCCTAAATGGAGTTGAATCACATGCAGTTTCTGGTCCTAAGAGCAAGAGTTGTTTTCTGGTAAGGAATGTAACTATTGCGCTCCCATTGCCATACACAGTGCAAATAGCCCTACTGTCTGTTCCCAGCAAGTAGAGTGTATTGGTCTGCAAGGGAGCTACTGTTCTTCTCAGTTTCCTAAGCAGAGTTGAACTAGATATGGGCCGTGTGTGTAGGAAGTACAGTTATTTTTTTCTGAGCAAGCTCACTGTTCTGGCCCTATAGGAAAGACAGAAGAGTAGAAGAGTGCTCTTTTCTCAAAAACAGAGTGTGTTTCATGTAAGGCGAGCTAGCATTTGTTTCCCAGTCCTAAATGGAGTTGAATCACCTGCAGTTTCTGGTCCTACGAGCAAGAGTTGTTTACTGGTAAGGAAAGTCACTATTGAGCTCCCCTTGCCATGCACAGTGCAAATAGCTCTCACGTCTGTTCCCAGCAAGTACAGTGTATCAGACTGAAGAGGAGCTACTGTTCTTGTCAGTTTCCTAAGCAGAGTTGAACTAGATATGGCCCGTGTGTGTAGGAAGCACAGTTCTTATGTTCTGAGCAAGTTCACTCTTCTGGCCCTATAGGAAACACAGTAGAGTAGAAGAGTGCTCTTTTCTCAAAAGCAGAGTGTGTTTTTGTAAGGCGAGCTAGCATTTGTTTCCTAGTCCTAAATGGAGTTGAATCACATGCAGTTTCTGGTCCTAGGAACAAGAGTTGTTTTCTGGTAAGGAAGGTCACTATTGTGCTCCCATTTCCATACACAGTGCAAATAGCCTTCCCGTCTGTTCCCAGCAAGTACAGTGTATTGTTTTGAAAAGGAGCTACTGTTCTTCTCAGTTTCCTAAGCAGAGTTGAACTAGATATGGCCCGTGTGTGTAGGAAGTACAGTTCTTTTTTTCTGACCAAGCTCACTGTTCTGGCTATATAGGAAACACAGTAGAGTAGAAGAGTGCTCTTTTCTCAAAAGCAGAGTGTGATTCTTGTAAAGCGAGCTAGAGTTTGTTTCCCAGTCCTAAATGGAGTAGAATCACATGCAATTTCTGGTCCTACGAGCAAGAGTTGTTTTCTGGTAAGAAGAGTCACTATTACGCTGCCATTGCCATACACAGGACAAATAGCACTGGCGTCTGTTCCCAGCAAGTACAGTGTATTGGACTGAAGAGGATCTACTGTTCTTGTCAGGTTCCTAAGAAGACTTGAACTAGATATGGTCCGTGTGTGTAGGAAGCACAGTTCTTTTGTTCTGAGCAAGCTCACTGTTTGGACCCCATAGGAAACACAGTAGAGTAGAAGAGTGCTCTTTTCTCTAAAGCAGAGTGTGTTTCTTGTAAGGCGAGCTAGCGTTTGTTTCCCAGTCCTAAATGGAGTGGAATCACATGCAGTTTCTGGTCCAACGCGCAAGAGTTGTTTTCTGGTAAGGAACGTCACTATTGGGCTCCCATTGCCATACACAGTGCAAATAGCCCTCCCGTCTGTTCCCAGAAAGTACAGTGTATTGGACTGAAGAGGAGCTACTGTTCTTCTCAGTTTCCTAAGCAGAGTTGAATTAGATATGGCCCGTGTGTGTAGGAAGCACAGTTCTTTTTTTCTGAGCAAGCTCACTGTTCTGGCCCTATAGGAAACACAGTAGAGTAGAAGAGTGCTCTTTTCTCAAAAGCATAGTGTGTTTCTTGTAAAGCGAGCTAGAGTTTGTTTCCCAGTCCTAAATGGAGTTGAATCACATGCAGTTTCTGGTCCTACGAGCAAGAGTTGTTTTCTGGTAAGAAGAGTCAATATTGCGCTGCCATTGACATACACAGGACAAATAGCACTGGCGTCTGTTCCCAGCAAGTACAGTGTATTGGACTGAAGAGGATATACTGTTCTTGTCAGGTTCCTAAGCAGACTTGAACTAGATATGGCCGTGTGAGTAGGAAGTACAGTTTTTTTGTTCTGAGCAAGCTCAATGTTCAGAACACATAGGAAACACAGTAGAGTAGAAGAGTACTCTTTTCTCAAATGCAGAGTGTGTTTCATGTAAGGCGACCTAGCATTTGTTTCCCACTCCTAATTGGAGTTGAATCACATGCAGTTTCTGGTCCTATGATCAAGAGTTGTTTTCTGGTAAGGAAAGTCACTATTGCGCTCCCATTGCTGTACACAGTACAAATAGCACTCGCGTCTGTTCCCAGCAAGTACAGTGTATTGGACGGAAGAAGAGCTACTGTTCTTGTCAGTTTCCTAAGCACAGTTGAACTAGATATGCCCGTGTGTGTAGGAGCACAGTTCTTTTGTTCTGAGCAAGCTCACTGTTCGGACCACATAGGAAACACAGTAGAGTAGAAGAGTGCTCTTTTCTCAAAAGCAGAGTGTGTTTCATGTAACGCGAGCAAGAGTTTGTTTCCCAGTCCTAAATGGAGTTGAGTCACATGCAGTTTTTTGTCCTACCAGCAAGAGTTGTTTTCTGGTAAGACAAGTCACTATTGTGCTCCAATTGCCATACACAGTGCAAATAGCACTGGCGTCTGTTCCCCGCAAGTACAGTGTATTGGACGGAAGAGGAGCTACTGTTCTTGTCAGTTTCTTAAGGAGAGTTGAACTAGATATGGCCCGTGTGTGTAGGAAGCACAGTTCTTTTGTTCTGAGCAAGCTCACTGTTTGGAACCCATAGGAAACAGAGTAGAGTAGAAGAGTGCTCTTTTCTCAAAAGCAGAGTGTGTTTCATGTAAGGCGAGCTAGCATTTGTTTCCCAGTCCTAAATGGAGTTTAATCACATGCAGTTTCTGGTCTTACGAGCAAGAGTTTTTTTCTGGTAAGGAAAGTCACTATTGCGCTCCCATTGCCATACACAGTGCAAATAGCACTCGCATCTGTTCCCAGCAAGTACAGTGTATCGGACTGAAGAGGAGCTACTGTTCTTGTCAGTTACCTAAGCAGAGTTGAACGAGATATGGCTCGTGTGTAGGAAGCACAATTCTTTTGTTCTGAGCAAGCTCACTCTTCTGGCCCTATAGGAAAAATAGTAGAGTAGAAGAGTGCTCTTTTCTCTAAAGCAGAGTGTGTTTCTTGCAAGGTGAGCTAGCTTTTGTTTCCCAGTCCTAAATGGAGTTGAATCACATGCAGTTTCTGGTCCTACAAGCAAGAGTTGTTTTCTGGTAAGAAGAGTCACTATTGCGCTGCCATTGCCATACACAGGACAAATAGCACTGGCGTCTGTTCCCAGCAAGTACAGTGTATTGGACTGAAGAGGATCTACTGTTCTTGTCAGGTTCCTAAGCAGAATTGAACTAGATATGGCCGTGTGTGTAGGAAGCACAGTTCTTTTGTTCTGAGCAGCTCACTGTTCGGACCCCATAGGAAACACAGTAGAGAAGAAGAGTGCTCTTTTCTTAAAAGCAGAGTGTGTTTCTTGTAAGGCGAGCTTGCATTTGTTTCCCAGTCCTAAATGGAGTTGAGTCACATGCAGTGTTTTGTCCTACGAGCAAGAGTTGTTTTCTGGTAAGACGAGTCACTATTGTGCTCCAATTGCCATACACAGTGCAAATAGCACTCGCGTCTGTTCCCCGCAAGTACATTGTATTGTACTGAAGAGGATCTACTGTTTTTGTCAGTTTCCTAAGCAGAGTTGAACTAGATATGGCCCGTGTGTGTAGGAAGCACAGTTCTTTTGTTCTGAGCAAATTCACTGTTCGGACCCCATAGGAAGCACAGTAGAGTAGATGAGTGCTCTTTTCTCAAAAGCAGAGTGTGTTTCATGTAAGGCGAGCTAGCATTTGTTTCCCAGTCCTAAATGGAGTTGAATCACATGCAGTTTCTGGTCCTATGAGCAAGAGTTGTTTTCTGGTAAGAAGAGTCACTATTGCGCTGATATTGCCATAGACAGGACAAATAGCACTGGCGTCTGTTCCCAGCAAGTACAGTGTATTGGACTGAAGAGGATATACTGTTCTTGTCAGGTTCCTAAGCAGACTTGAACTAGATATGGCCGTGTGAGGAGGAAGTACAGTTTTTTTGTTCTGAGCAAGCTCACTGTTCGGAACACATAGGAAACACAGTAGAGTAGAAGAGTGCTCTTTTCTCAAAAGCAGAGTGTGTTTCATGTAAGGGGACCTAGCATTTGTTTCCCACTCCTAAGTGGAGTTGAATCACATGCAGTTTCTGGTCCTACGATCAAGAGTTGTTTTCTGGTAAGGAAAGTCACTATTGCACTCCCATTGCCGTACACAGTACAAATAGCACTCACGTCTGTTCCCAGCAAGTACAGTGTATTGGACTGAAGAGGAGCTGCTGTTCTTGTTGGTTTTCTAAGCAGAGTTGAATTAGATATGGCCCGTGTGTGTAGGAAGCACAGTTATTTTGTTCTGTGCAAACTCACTGTTCGGACCCATAGGAAACACAGTAGAGTAGAAGAGTACTCTTTTGTCAAAAGCAGAGTGTGTTTCATGTATGCGAGTTAGCATTCGTTTTCCAGTCCTAAATGGAGTTGAATCACATTCAGTTTCTGGTCCTACGAGCAAGAGTTGTTTTCTGGTAAGGAATGTAACTATTGCGCTCCCACTGCCATACACAGTGCAAATAGCCCTCCTATCTGTTCCCAGTAAGTACAGTGTATTGGACTGCAAAGGAGCTACTGTTCTTCTCAGTTTCCTAAGCAGAGTTGAACTAGATATGGGCCGTGTGTGTAGGAAGTACAGTTCTTTTTTTCTGAGCAAGCTCACTGTTCTGGCCCTATAGGAAACACAGAAGAGTAGAAGAGTGCTCTTTTCTCAAAAGCAGAGTGTGTTTCATGTAAGGCGAGCTAGCATTTGTTTCCCAGTCCTAAATGGAGTTGAATCACATGCAGTTTCTGGTCCTACGAGCAAGAGTTGTTTTCTGGTAAGGAAAGTCACTATTGAGCTCCCCTTGCCATACACAGTGCAAATAGCTCTCGCGTCTGTTCCCAGTAAGTACAGTGTATCAGACTGAAGAGGAGGTACTGTTCTTGTCAGTTTCCTAAGCAGAGTTGAACTAGATATGGCCCTTGTGTGTAGGAAGCACAGTTCTTATGTTCTGAGCAAGTTCACTCTTCTGGCTCCATAGGAAACGCAGTAGAGTAGAAGAGTGCTCTTTTCTCAAAAGCAGAGTGTGTTTTTGTAAGGCGAGCTAGCAGTTGTTTCCTAGTCCTAAATGGATTTGAATCACATGCAGTTTCTGGTCCTAGGAACAAGAGTTGTTTTCTGGTAAGGAAAGTCACTATTGCGCTCCCATTGCCATTCACAAGGCAAATAGCACTCGCGCCTTTTCCCAGCAAGTACAGTGTATTGGACTGAATAGGAGCTACTCTTTTTGTCAGTTTACTAAGCAGAGTTGAACTAGATATGGTCCGTGTGTGCAGGAAGCACAGTTCTTTTGTTCTGAGCAAGCTCACTGTTTGGACCTCATAGGAAACACAGTAGAGTAGAAGAGTGCTCTTTTCTCTAAAGCAGAGTGTGTTTCTTGTAAGGCAAGCTACCGTTTGTTTCCCAGTCCTAAATGGAGTGGAATCACATGCATTTTCTGGTCCTACGAGCAAGAGTTGTTTTCTGGTAAGGAAAGTCACTATTGCGCTCCCATTGCCATACACAGTGCAAATAGCCCTCCCGTCTGTTTCCAGCAACTACAGTGTATTGGACTGAAGAGGAGCTACTGTTCTTCTCAGTTTCCTAAGCAGAGTTGAAGTAGATATGGCCCGTGTGTGTAGGAAGCACAGTTCTTTTTTTCTGAGCAAGCTCACTGTTCTGGCCCTATTGGAAACACAGTAGAGTAGAAGAGTGCTCTTTTCTTAATAGCAGAGTGTGTTTCTTGTAAAGCGAGCTAGAATTTGTTTCCCAGTTCTAAATGGAGTTGAATCACATGCAGTTTCTGGTCCTACGAGCAAGAGTTGTTTTCTGTTAAGAAGAGTCACTATTGCACTGCCATTGCCATACATAGGACAAATAGCACTGGCGTCTGTTCCCAACAAGTACAGTGTATTGAACTGAAGAGGATCTACTGTTCTTGTCAGGTTCCTAAGCAGACTTGAACTAGATATGGCCTGGTGAGTAGGAAGCACAGTTTTTTTTTTTTTCTGAGCAAGCTCACTGTTCGCAACATATAGGAAACACAGTAGAGTAGAAGAGTGCTCTTTTCTAAAAAGCAAAGTGTGTTTCTTGTAAGTTGAGCTAGCGTTTGTTTCCCAGTCCTAAATGGAGTTGAGTCACATGCAATTTTTTGTCCTACGAGCAAGACTTTTTTTCTGGTAAGGAAAGTCACTATTGTGCTCCCATTGCCATACACAGTACAAATAGCACTCGCGTCTGTTCCCAGCAAGTACAGTGTATCGGACTGAAGAGGAGCTACTGTTCTTTTCAGTTTCCTAAGCAGAGTTGAACTAGATATGGCCCGTGTGTAGGAAGCACAGTTCTTTTGTTCTGAGCAAGCTCACTGTTCTGGCCCTATAGGAAACACAGTAGAGTAGAAGAGTGCTCTTTTCTCAAAAGCAGAGTGTGTTTCTTGTAAGGAGAGCTAGCGTTTGTTTACCAGTCCTAAATGGAGTTGAGTCACATGCAGTTTTTTGTCCTACGAGCAAAAATTGTTTTCTGGTAAGACGAGTCACTATTGTGCTCCAATTGCCATACACAGGACAAATAGCACTAGCGTCTGTTCCCAGCAAGTACAGTGTATTGAACTGAAGAGGATCTACTGTACTTGTCAGGTTCCTAAGCAGACTTGAACTAGATATGGCCGTGTGAGTAGGAAGCACAGTTTTTTTGTTCTGAGCAAGCTCACTGTTCTGGCCCTATAGGAAACAAAGTAGAGTAGAAGAGTGCTCTTTTATCAAAAGCAGAGTGTGTTTCTTGGAAGTCGAGCTAGCATTTGTTTCCCAGTCCCAAATGGAGTTGAGTCACATGCAGTTTTTGGTCCTACGAGCAAGAGTTGTTTTCTGGTAAGACAAGTCACTATTGTGCTTCAATTGCCATTCACAGGACAACTATCACTGGCGTCTGTTCCCAGCAAGTACAGTGTATTGGACTGAAGAGGATCTACTGTTCTTGTCAGGTTCCTAAGCAGACTTGAACTAGATATGGCCGTGTGTGCAGGAAGCACAGTTTTTTTGTTCTGAGCAAGCTCACTTTTCGGAACACATAGGAAACACAGTAGAGTAGAAGAGTGCTCTTTTCTCAAAAGCAGAGTTTGTTTCTTGTAAGGCAAGCTAGCGTTTGTTTCCCAGTCCTAAATGGAGTTGAGTCACATGCAGTTTTTTGTCCTATGAGCAAAAGTTGTTTTCTGGTAAGACAAGTCACTATTGTTCTCCAATTGCCATACACAATGCAAATAGCACTCGCGTCTGTTCCCCGCAAGTACAGTGTATTGGACGGAAGAGGAGCTACTGTTCTTGTCAGTTTCCTAAGCACAGTTGAACTAGATATGGCCCGTGTGTGTAGGAAGCACAGTTCTTTTGTTCTGAGCAAGCTCACTGTTCGGACCCCATAGGAAACACAGTAGAGTAGAAGAGTGCTCTTTTCTCAAAAGCAGAGTGTGTTTCATGTAAGGCGAGCTAGAGTTTGTTTCCCAGTCCTAAATGGACTTGAATCACATGCAGTTTCTGGTCTTACGAGCAAGAGTTGTTTTCTGGTAAGGAAAGTCACTATTGCGCTCCCATTGCCATACACAGTGCAAATAGCACTCTCGTCTGTTCCCAGCAAGTACAGTGTATCAGACTGAAGAGGAGCTACTGTTCTTGTCAGTTTCCAAAGCAGAGTTGAACTAGATATGGCCCGTGTGTAGGAAGCACAGTTTTTTTTTTTTTTCTGAGCAAGCTCACTTTTCGGAACACATAGGAAACACAGTAGAGTAGAAGAGTGCTCTTTTCTCAAAAGCAGAGTGTGTTTTTGTAAGGCGAGCTAGCGTTTGTTTCCTAGTCCTAAGTGGAGTTGAATCTCATGCAGTTTCTGGTCCTATGAACAAGAGTTGTTTTCTGGTAAGGAAAGTCACTATTGTGCTCCCATTGCCCTTCACAAGGCAAATAGCACTCGCGTCTTTTCCCAGCAAGTACAGTGTATTGGACTGAATAGGAGCTACTGTTCTTGTCAGTTTACTAAGCAGACTTGAACTAGATATGGTCCATGCGTGTAGGAAGCACAGTTTTTTTGTTCTGAGCAAGATCACTGTTTGGACCCCATAGGAAACACAGTAGAGTAGAAGAGTGCTCTTTTCTCAAAAGCAGAGTGTGTTTCTTGGAAGTCGAGCTAGCGTTTGTTTCCCAGTCCTAAATGGAGTTGAGTCACATGCAGTTTTTTGTCCTATGAGCAAGAGTTGTTTTCTGGTAAGACAAGTCACTATTGTGCTCCAATTGCCATACACAGTGCAAATAGCACTCGCGTCTGTTCCCAGCAAATACAGTGTATCGGACTGAAGAGGAGCTACTGTTCTTGTCAGTTTCCTAAGCAGAGTTGAACTAGATATGGCCCGTGTGTAGGAAGCACAGTTCTTTTGTTCTGAGCAAGCTCACTGTTCTGGCCCTATAGGAAACACAGTAGAGTAGAAGAGTGTTCTTTTCTCAAAAGCAGAGTGTGTTTCTTGTAAAGCAAGCTAGAGTTTGTTTCCCAGTTTTAAATGGAGTGGAATCACATGCAGTTTCTGGTCCTACGAGCAAGAGTTGTTTTCTGGTAAGAAGAGTCACTATTGAGCTGCCATTGCCATACACAGGACAAAAAGCACTGGCGTCAGTTCCCAGCAAGTACAGTGTATTGGACTGAAGAGGATCTACTGTTCTTGTCAGGTTCCTAAGCAGACTTGAACTAGATATAACCGTGTGAGTAGGAAGCACAGTTTTTTTGTTCTGAGCAAGCTCACTGTTCGGAACACATAGGAAACACAGTAGAGTAGAAGAGTGCTCTTTTATCAAAAGCAGAGTGTGTTTCTTGTAAGGCGAGCTAGCGTTTGTTTCCCAGTCCTAAATGGAGTTGAATCACATGCAGTTTTTGGTTCTACAAGCAAGAGTTGTTTTCTGGTAAGTAAAGTCACAATTGCGCTCCCATTGCCGTACACAGTGCAAATAGCACTTGCGTCTGTTCCCAGCAAGTACAGTGTATTGAACTGAAGAGGATCTACTGTACTTGTCAGGTTCCTAAGCAGACTTGAACTAGATATGGCCGTGTGAGTAGGAAGCACAGTTTTTTTGTTCTGAGCAAGCTCACTGTTCTGGCCCTATAGGAAACAAAGTAGAGTAGAAGAGTGCTCTTTTATCAAAAGCAGAGTGTGTTTCTTGGAAGTTGATCTAGCTTTTGTTTCCCAGTCCCAAATGGAGTTGAGTCACATGCAGTTTTTTGTCCTACGAGCAAGAGTTGTTTTCTGGTAAGACAAGTCACTATTGTGCTCCAATTGCCATACACAGGACAAATAGCACTGGCGTCTGTTCCCAGCAAGTATTGGACTGAAGAGGATCTACTGTTCTTGTCAGGTTCCTAAGCAGACTTGAACTAGATATGGCCGTGTGTGTAGGAAGCACAGTTTTTTTGTTCTGAGCAAGCTCACTGTTCGGAACACATAGGAAACACAGTAGAGTAGAAGAGTGCTCTTTTCTCAAAAGCAGAGGGTGTTTCTTGTAAGGCGAGCTAGCGTTTGTTTCCCAGTCCTAAATGGAGTTGAGTCACATGCAGTTTTTTGTCCTATGAGCAAAAGTTGTTTTCTGGTAAGACAAGTCACTATTGTTCTCCAATTGCCATACACAATGCAAATAGCACTCGCGTCTGTTCCCTGCAAGTACAGTGTATTGGACGGAAGAGGAGCTACTGTTCTTGTCAGTTTCCTAAGCACAGTTGAACTAGATATGGCCCGTGTGTGTAGGAAGCACAGTTCTTTTGTTCTGAGCAAGCTCACTGTTCGGACCCCATAGGAAACACAGTACAGTAGAAGAGTGCTCTTTTCTCAAAAGCAGAGTGTGTTTCATGTAAGGCGAGCTAGAGTTTGTTTCCCAGTCCTAAATGGACTTGAATCACATGCAGTTTCTGGTCCTACGAGCAAGAGTTGTTTTCTGGTAAGGAAAGTCACTATTGCGCTCCCATTGCCATACACAGTGCAAATAGCACTCGCGTCTGTTCCCAGCAAGTACAGTGTACCAGACTGAAGAGGAGCTACTGTTCTTGTCAGTTTCCAAAGCAGAGTTGAACTAGATATGGCCCGTGTGTAGGAAGCACAGTTTTTATTTCTGAGCAAGCTCACTTTTCGGAACACATAGCAAACACAGTAGAGAAGAAGAGTGCTCTTTTCTCAAAAGCAGAGTGTGTTTTTGTAAGGCGAGCTAGCGTTTGTTTCCTAGTCCTAAATGGAGTTGAATCTCATGCAGTTTCTGGTCCTATGAACAAGAGTTGTTTTCAGGTAAGGAAAGTCACTATTGTGCTCCCATTGCCCTTCACAAGGCAAATAGCACTCGCGTCTTTTCCCAGCAAGTACAGTGTATTGGACTGAATAGGAGCTACTGTTCTTGTCAGTTTACTAAGCAGAGTTGAACTAGATATGGTCCGTGCGTGTAGGAAGCACAGTTTTTTTGTTCTGAGCAAGCTCATTGTTCTGAACAAATAGAAAACACAGTAGAGTAGAAGAGTGCTCTTTTCTCAAAAGCAGAGTGTGTTTCTTGGAAGTCGAGCTAGCGTTTGTTTCCCAGTCCTAAATGGAGTTGAGTCACATGCAGTTTTTTGTCCAACGAGGAAGTGTTATTTTCTGGTAAGACAAGTCACTATTGTGCTCCAATGCCATACACAGTGCAAATAGCACTCGCGTCTGTTCCCCGCAAATACAGTGTATTGGACTGAAGAGGAGCTACTGTTCTTGTTTGTTTCCTAAGCAGAGTTGAATTAGATATGGCCCGTGTGTGTAGAAAGCACAGTTCTTTTGTTCTGAGCAAGCTCACTGTTCGGACCACATAGGAAACACAGTAGTGTAGAAGAGTGCTCTTTTCTCAAAAGCAGAGTGTGTTTCTTGTAAGGCGAGCTAGCATTTCTTTCCCAGTCCTAAATGGAGTTGAATCACATGCAGTTTCTGGTCCTACGAGCAAGAGTTGTTTTCTGGTAAGGAAAGTTACTATTGTGCTCCCATTGCCATACACAGTGCAAATAGCACTCGCGTCTGTTCCCAGCAATTACAGTGTATTGGACTGAAGAGGAGCTACTGTTCTAGTCAGGTTCCTAAGCAGAGTTGAACTAGATATGGCCCGTGTGTGTAGGAAGCACAGTTCTTATGTTCTGAGCAAGCTCACTGCTCTGGCCCCATAGGAAACACAGTAGAGTAGAAGAGTGCTCTTTTCTCTAAAGCAGAGTGTGTTTCTTGTAAGACGAGCTAGCGTTTGTTTACCAGAACTAAATGGAGTTGAGTCACATGCAGTTTTTTGTCCTACGAGCAACAGTTTTTTTCTGGTAAGACGAGTCACTATTGTGCTCCAATTGCCTTACACAGTGCAAATAGCACTCGCGTCTGTTCCCAGCAAGTAGAGTGTATGGGACTGAAGAGGAGCTACTGTTCTTGTCAGTTTCCTAAGCAGACTTGAACTAGATATGGCCTTGTGTGTAGGAAGCACAGTTTTTTTGTTCTGAGCAAGCTCACTTTTCGGAACCCATAGGAAACACAGTAAAGTAGAAGAGTGCTCTTTTCTATAAAGCAGAGTGTGTTTCTTGTAAGGCGAGCTAGCGTTTGTTTCCCAGTCCTAAATGGAGTTGAGTGACATGCAGTTTCTTGTCCTACGAGCAAGAGTTGTTTTCTCGTAAGACAAGTCACTATTGTGCTCCAATTGCCATACACAGTGCAAATAGCACTCGCGTCTGTTCCCCGCAAGTACAGTGTATTGGACTGAAGAGGAGCTACTGTTCTTGTTTGTTTCCTAAGCAGAGTTGAACTAGATATGGGCCGTGTGTGTAGGAGGCACAGTACTTTTGTTCTGAGCAAGCTCACTGTTCGGACCCCATAGGAAACACAGTAGAGTAGAAGAGTGCTCTTTTCTCAAAAGCAGAGTGTGTTTCATGTAAGGCGAGCTAGCACTTGTTCCCCAGTCCTAAATGGAGTTGAATCACATGCAGTTTCTGGTCCTACGAGCAAGAGTTGTTTTCTGGTAAGGAAAGTCACTATTGTGCTCCTATTGCCATTCACAGTACAAATAGCACTCGTGTCTTTTCCCAGCAAGTACAGTGTATTGGACTGAAGAGGAGCTACTGTTCTTGTCAGTTTCCTAAGCAGAGTTCAACTAGATATGGCCCGTGTGTAGGAAGCACACTTCTTATGTTCTGAGCAAGCTCACTGTTCTGGCCCTATAGGAAACACAGTAGAGTAGAAGAGTGCTCTTTTCTCTAAAGCCGAGTGTGTTTCTTGTAAGGCGAGCTAGCGTTTGTTCCCCAGTCCTAAATGGAGTTGAATCACATGAAGTTTCTGGTCCTACGAGCAAGAGTTGTTTTCTGGTAGGGAAAGTCACTATTGCGCTCCCATTGACATACACAGTGCAAATAGCACTCGCGTCTGTTCCCAGCAAGTACAGTGTATCGGACTGAAGAGGAGCTACAGTTCTTGTCAGTTTCCTAAGCAGAGTTGAACTAGTTATGGGCCGTGTGTGTAGGAAGGAGAGTTCTTTTGTTTTGAGCAAGCTCACTGTTCTGGCCCTATAGGAAACACAGTAGAGTAGAAGAGTGCTCTTTTCTCTAAAGCAGAGTGTGTTTCTTGTAAGGCCAGCTAGCGTTTGTTTCCCAGTCTTAAATGGAGTTGAATCACATGCAGTTTCTGGTCCTACGAGCAAGAGTTGTTTTCTGGTAGGGAAAGTCACTATTGCGCTCCCATTGACATACACAGTGCAAATAGCACTCGCGTCTGTTCCCCGCAAGTACAGTGTATTGGACTGAAGAGGATCTACTGTTCTTGTCAGGTTCCTAAGCAGATTTGAACTAGATATGGCCGTGTGTGTAGGAAGCACAGTTCTTTTGTTCTGAGCAAGCTCACTGTTCGGACACCATAGGAAACACAGTAGAGTAGAAGAGTGCTCTTTTCTCAAAAGCAGAGGGTGTTTCTTGTAAGGCGAGCTAGTGTTTGTTTCCCAGTCCTAAATGGAGTTGAATCTCATGCAATTTTTGGTCCTAAGAGCAAGAGTTGTTTTCTGGTAAGGAAAGTCACTATTGCGCTCCCCTTGCCATACATAGTGCAAATAGCTCTCGCGTCTATTCCCAGCAAGTACAGTGTATCGGACTGAAGAGGAGCTAATGTTCTTGTCAGTTTCCTAAGCAGAGTTGAACTAGATATGGTCCGTGTGTGTAGGAATCACAGTTCTTTGGTTCTGAACAAGCTCACTGTTCTGGCCCTATTGGAAACACAGTAGAGTAGAAGAGTGCTCTTTTCTCAAAAGCAGAGTGTGTTTTTGTAAGGCGAGCTAGCGTTTGTTTCCTAGTCCTAAATGGAGTTGAATCACATGCAGTTTCTGGTCCTACGAAAAAGAGCTGTTTTCTGGTAAGGAAAGTCACTATTGCGCTCCCACTGCCCTACACAAGGCAAATAGCACTCGCGTCTTTTCCCAGCAAGTACAGGGTATTGGACTGAATAGGAGCTACTGTTCTTGTCAGTTTCCTAAGCAGAGTTGAACTAGATATGGTCCGTGTGTGTAGGAATCACAGTTCTTTTGTTCTGAACAAGCTCACTGTTTGGACCACATAGGAAACACAGTAGAGTAGAAGAGTGCTCTTTTCTCTAAAGCAGAGTGTGTTTCTTGTAAGGCGAGCTAGCGTTTGTTTCCCAATCCTAAATGGAGTTGAATCACATGCAGTTTCTGGTCCTACGAGCAAGAGTTGTTTTCTGATAAGACGAGTCACTATTGTGCTCCCATTGACATACACAGTGCAAATAGCACTCGCGTCTGTTCCCCGCAAGTACAGTGTATTGGACGGAAGAGGAGCTACTGTTCTTGTCAGTTTCCTATGCAGAGTTGAACTAGATATGGCCGTGTGAGTAGGAAGCACAGTTTTTTTGTTCTGAGCAAGCTCACTGTTCGGAACACATAGGAAACACAGTAGAGTAGAAGAGTGCTCTTTTCTCAAAAGCAGAGTGTGTTTCTTGGAAGTCGAGCTAGCGTTTGTTTCCCAGTTAAATGGAGTTGAGTCACATGCAGGTTTTTGTCCTACGAGCAAGAGTTGTTTTCTGGTAAGAGAAGTCACTATTGCGCTCCAATTGCCATACACAGTGCAAATAGCACTTGTGTCTGTTCCCAGCAAGTACAGTGTATCGGACTGAAGATGAGCTACTGTTCTTGTCAGTTGCCTAAGCATAGTTGAACTAGATATGGCCCGTGTGTAGGAAGCACAGTACTATTGTTCTGAGCAAGCTATTGTTCTGGCCCTATAGGAAACACAGTAGAGTAGAAGTGTGCTCTTTTCTCTAAAGCAGAGTGTTTTCCTTGTAAGGTGAGCTAGCTTTTGTTTGCCAGTCCTAAATGGAGTTGAATCACATGCAGTTTCTGGTCCTACAAGCAAGAGTTGTTTTCTGGTAAGAAGAGTCACTATTGCGCTGCCATTGCCATACACAGGACAAATAGCACTGGCGTCTCTTCCCAACAAGTACAGTGTATTGGACTGAAGAGGATCTACTGTTCTTGTCAGGTTCCTAAGCAGACTTGAACTAGATATGGCCGTGTGTGTAGTAAGCACAGTTTTTTTGTTCTGAGCAAGCTCACTTTTTGGAACACCTAGGAAACACAGTAGAGTAGAAGAGTGCTCTTTTCTCAAAAGCACAGTGTGTTTCCTGTAAAGCGAGCTAGAGTTTCTTTCCCAGTCCTAAATGGAGTGGAATCACATGCAGTTTCTGGTCCTACGAGCAAGAGTTGTTCTCTGGTAAGAAGAGTCACTATTGCACTGCCATTGCAATACACAGGACAAATAGCACTGGCATCTGTTCCCAACAAGTATAGTGTATTGGACTGAAGAGGATCTACTGTTCTTGTCAGGTTCCTAAGCAGACTTGAACTAGATATGGCCGTGTGTGTAGGAAGCACAGTTCTTTTGTTCTGAGCAAGCTCACTGGTCGGACACCATAGGAAACACAGTAGAGTAGAAGAGTGCTCTTTTCTCAAAAGCAGAGTGTGTTTTTGTAAGGCGAGCTAGCATTTGTTTTCCAGTCCTAAATGGAGTTGAATCTCATGCAGTTTCTGGTCCTAAGAGCAAGAGTTGTATTCTGGTAAGGAAAGTCACTATTGCGCTCCCATTGCCCTACACAAGGCAAATAGCACTCGCATCTTTTCCCAGCAAGTACAGTGTATTGGACTGAATAGGAGCTACTGTTCTTGTCAGTTTCCTGAGCAGAGTTCAACTAGATATGGACCATGTGTAGGAAGCACAGTTCTTATGTTCTGAGCAAGCTCACTGTTCTGGCCCTATAGGAAACACAGTAGAGTAGAAGAGTGCTCTTTTCTCAAAAGCAGAGTGTGTTTCTTGTAAAGCGAGCTAGAGTTTATTTCCCAGTCCTAAATGGAATTGAATCCCATGCAGTTTCTGGTCCTACGAGCAAGAGTTGTTTTCTGGTAAGAAGAGTCACTATTACGCTGCCATTGCCATACACAGGACAAATAGCACTGGCGTCTCTTCCCAGCAAGTACAGTGTATTGGACTGAAGAGGATCTACTGTTCTTGTCAGGTTCCTAAGCAGACTTGAACTAGATATGGCCGTGTGTGTAGGAAGCACAGTTTTTTTGTTTTGAGCAAGCTCACTTTTCGGAACACCTAGGAAACACAGTAGAGTAGAAGAGTGCTTTTTCTCAAAAGCAGAGTGTGTTTCTTGCAAGTCGAGCTAGCGTTTGTTTCCCAGTCCTCAATGGAGTTGAGTCACATGCAGTTTTTTGTCCTACGAGCAAGAGTTGTTTTCTCGTAAGACAAGTCACTATTGTGCTCCAATTGCCATACACAGTGCAAATAGCACTGGCGTCTGTTCCCCGCAAGCACAGTGTATTGGACTGAAGAGGAGCTACTGTTCTTGTCCGTTTCCTAAGCAGAGTTGAACTAGATATGGCCGTGTGTGTAGGAAGCACAGTTCTTATGTTCTGAGCAAGGTCACTGTTCTGGCCCCAGAGGAAACACAGTAGAGTAGAAGAGTGCTCTTTGCTCTAAAGCAGAGTGTTTTTCTTGTAAGGTGAGCTAGCGTTTGTTTCCCAGTCCTAAATGGAGTTGAGTCACTTGCAGTTTTTTGTCCTACGAGCAAGAGTTGCTTTCTGGTAAGACGAGTCACTATTGTTCTAAAATTGCCATACACAGTGCAAATAGCACTCGCGTCTGTTCCCCGCAAGTAAAGTGTATTGGACTGAAGAGGAGCTACTGTTCTTGTCAGTTGCCTAAGCATAGTTGAACTAGATATGGCCCGTGTGTAGGAAGCACAGTACTATTGTTCTGAGCAAGCTCATTTTTCTGGCCCTATAGGAAACACAGTAGAGTAGAAGTGTGCTCTTTTCTCTAAAGCAGAGTGTTTTCCTTGTAAGGTGAGCTAGCTTTTGTTTGCCAGTCCTAAATGGAGTTGAATCACATGCAGTTTCTGGTCCTACAAGCAAGAGTTGTTTTCTGGTAAGAAGAGTCACTATTGCGCTGCCATTGCCATACACAGGACAAATAGCACTGGCGTCTCTTCCCAGCAAGTACAGTGTATTGGACTGAAGAGGATCTACTGTTCTTGTCCGGTTCCTAAGCAGACTTGAACTAGATATGGCCGTGTGTGTAGGAAGCACAGTTTTTTTGTTCTGAGCAAGCTCACTTTTCGGAACACCTAGGAAACACAGTAGAGTAGAAGAGTGCTCTTTTCTCAAAAGCAGAGTGTGTTTCCTGTAAAGCGAGCTAAAGTTTCTTTCCCAGTCCTAAATGGAGTGGAATCACATGCAGTTTCTGGTCCTACGAGCAAGAGTTGTTCTCTGGTAAGAAGAGTCACTATTGCACTGCCATTGCAATACACAGGACAAATAGCACTGGCGTCTGTTCCCAACAAGTATAGTGTATTGGACTGAAGAGGATCTACTGTTCTTGTCAGGTTCCTAAGCACTTGAACTAGATATGGCCGTGTGTGTAGGAAGCACAGTTCTTTTGTTCTGAGCAAGCTCACTGTTCGGACACCATAGGAAACACAGTAGAGTAGAAGAGTGCTCTTTTCTCAAAAGCAGAGTGTGTTTCTTGTAAGGCGAGCTCGCATTTGTTTCCCAGTCCTAAATGGAGTTGAGTCACATGCAGTTTTTTGTCCTACGAGCAAGAGTTGTTTTCTCGTAAGACAAGTCACTATTGTGCTCCAATTGCCATACACAGTGCAAATAGCACTGGCGTCTGTTCCCCGCAAGTACAGTGTATTGGACTGAAGAGGAGCTACTGTTCTTGTCCGTTTCCTAAGCAGAGTTGAACTAGATATGGCCGTGTGTGTAGGAAGCACAGTTATTATGTTCTGAGCAAGCTCACTGTTCTGGCCCCAGAGGAAACACAGTAGAGTAGAAGAGTGCTCTTTGCTCTAAAGCAGAGTGTTTTTCTTGTAAGGTGAGCTAGCGTTTGTTTAACAGTCCTGAATGGAGTTGAGTCACTTGCAGTTTTTTGTCCTACGAGCAAGAGTTGCTTTCTGGTAAGACGAGTCACTATTGTGCTAAAATTGCCATACACAGTGCAAATAGCACTCGCGTCTGTTCCCCGCAAGTAAAGTGTATTGGACTGAAGCGGAGCTACTGTTCTTGTCAGTTTCATAAACAGAGTTGAACTAGATATGGCCCGTGTATGTAGGAAGCACAGTTCTTTTGTTCTGAGCAAGCTCACTGTTCGGACCCCATAGGAAACACAGTAGAGTAGAAGAGTGCTCTTTTCTCAAAAGCAGAGTGTGTTTCATGTAAGGCGAGCTAGCATTTGTTTCCCAGTCCTAAGTGGAGTTGAATCACATGCAGTTTCTGGTCCTACGAGCAAGAGTTGTTTTCTGGTAAGGAAAGTGACTATTGTGCTCCTATTGCCACCCACAGTACAAATAGCACTCGCGTCTTTTCCCAGCAAGTACAGTGTATTGGACTGAAGAGGAGCTACTGTTCTTGTCAGTTTCCTAAGCAGAGTTCAACTAGATATGGCCCGTGTGTAGGAAGCACAGTTCTTTTGTTCTGAGCAAGCTCACTGTTCTGGCCCTATAGGAAACACAGTAGAGTAGAAGAGTGCTCTTTTCTCTAAAGCCGAGTGTGTTTCCTGTAAGGCGAGCTAGCTTTTGTTTCCCAATCCTAAATGGAGTTGAGTCACTTGCAGTTTCTGGTCCTACGAGCAAGAGTTGTTTTCTGGTAAGACGAGTCACTATTGTGCTCCCATTGACATACACAGTGCAAATAGCACTCGCGTCTCTTTCCAGCAAGTACAGTGTATCGGACTGAAGAGGAGCTACTGTTCTTGTCAGTTTCCTAAGCAGAGTTGAACTAGATATGGCCCATGTGTGTAGGAAGCACAGTTCTTTTGTTCTGAGCAAGCTCACTGTTCGGACACCATAAGAAACAAAGTAGAGTAGAAGAGTGCTCTTTTCTCAAAAGCAGAGTGTGTTTCTTGTAAGGCGAGCTAGCATTTGTTTCCCAGTCCTAAATGGAGTTGAATCTCATGCAGTTTCTGGTCCTAAGAGCAAGAGTTGTTTTCTGGTAAGGAAAGTCACTATTGCGCTCCCCTTGCCATACATAGTGCAAATAGCTCTCGCGTCTATTCCCAGCAAGTACAGTGTATCGGACTGAAGAGGAGCTTCTGTTCTTGTCAGTTTCCTAAGCAGAGTTGAACTAGATATGGCCCGTGTGTAGGAAGCACAGTTCTTTTGTTCTGAGCAAGCTCACTGTTCTGGCCCTATAGGAAACACAGTAGAGTAGAAGAGTGCTCTTTTCTCTAAAGCAGAGTGTGTTTCTTGTAAGGTGAGCTAGCTTTTGTTTCCCAGTCCTAAATGGAGTTGAATCACATGCAGTTTCTGGTCCTACAAGCAAGAGTTTTTTTCTGGTAAGAAGAGTCACTATTGCGCTGCCATTGCCATACACAGGACTAATAGCACTGGCATCTGTTCCTAGCAAGTACAGTGTATTGGACTGAAGAGGATCTACTGTTCTTGTCAGGTTCCTAAGCAGACTTGAACTAGATATGGCTTGTGTGTAGGAAGCACAGTTTTTTTGTTCTGAGCAAGCTCTTTGTTCTGAACACATAGGAAACACAGTAGAGTAGAAGAGTGCTCTTTTCTCAAAAGCAGAGTGTGTTTCTTGGAAGTCGAGCTAGCGTTAGTTTCCCAGTCCTAAATGGAGTTGAGTCACATGCAGTTTTTTGTCCAACGAGCAAGAGTTATTTTCTGGTAAGACAAGTCACTATTGTGCTCCAATGCCATACACAGTGCAAATAGCACTCGCGTCTGTTCCCCGCAAATACAGTGTATTGGACTGAAGAGTCGCTACTGTTCTTGTTTGTTTCCTAAGCAGAGTTGAATTAGATATGGCCCGTGTGTGTAGAAAGCACAGTTCTTTTGTTCTGAGCAAGCTCACTGTTCGGACCCCATAGGAAACACAGTAGAGTAGAAGAGTGCTCTTTTCTCAAAAGCAGAGTGTGTTTCTTGTAAGGCGAGCTAGCATTTCTTTCCCAGTCCTAAATGGAGTTGAATCACATGCAGTTTCTGGTCCTACGAGCAAGAGTTGTTTTCTGGTAAGGAACGTCACTATTGTGCTCCCATTGCCATACACAGTGCAAATAGCACTCGCGTCTGTTCCCAGCAAGTACAGTGTATCGGACTGAAGAGGAGTTACTGTTCTTTTCAGTTTCCTAAGCAGAGTTGAACTAGTTATGGCCCGTGTGTAGGAAGCACAGTTCTTTTGTTCTGAGCAAGCTCACTGTTCTGGCCCTATAGGAAACACAGTAGAGTAGAAGAGTGCTCTTTTCTCAAAAGCAGAGTGTGTTTCTTGTAAGGCGAGCTAGCATTTGTTTCCCAGTCCTAAATGGAGTGGAATCACATACAGTTTCTGGTCCTACGAGCAAGAGTTGTTTTCTGGTATGGAAAGTCACTATTGCGCTCCCATTGCCATACACAGTGCAAATAGCACATGTGTGTGGTCCCAGCAATTACAGTGTATTGGACTGAAGAGGAGCTACTGTTCTAGTCAGGTTCCTAAGCAGAGTTGAACTAGATATGGCCCGTGTGTGTAGGAAGCACAGTTCTTATGTTCTGAGCAAGCTCACTGCTCTGGCCCCATAGGAAACACAGTAGAGTAGAAGAGTGCTCTTTTCTCTAAAGCAGAGTGTGTTTCTTGTAAGGCGAGCTAGCGTTTGTTTACCAGAACTAAATGGAGTTGAGTCCTATGCAGTTTTTTGTCCTACGAGCAAGAGTTTTTTTCTGGTAAGACGAGTCACTATTGTGCTCCAATTGCCTTACACAGTGCAAATAGCACTCGCGTCTGTTCCCAGCAAGTAGAGTGTATCGGACTGAAGAGGAGCTACTGTTCTTGTCAGTTTCCTAAGCAGACTTGAACTAGATATGGCCTTGTGTGTAGGAAGCACAGTTTTTTTGTTCTGAGCAAGCTCACTTTTCGGAACACATAGGAAACACAGTAGAGTAGAAGAGTGCTCTTTTCTCAAAAGCAGAGTGTGTTTCTTGTAAGGCGAGCTAGCGTTTGTTTCCCAGTCCTAAATGGAGTTGAGTGACATGCAGTTTTTTGTCCTACGAGCAAGAGTTGTTTTCTCGTAAGACAAGTCACTATTGTGCTCCAATTGCCATACACAGTGCAAATAGCACTCGCGTCTGTTCCCCGCAAGTACAGTGTATTGGACTGAAGAGGAGCTACTGTTCTTGTCAGTTTCCTAAGCAGAGTTCAACTAGATATGGCCCGTGTGTAGGAAGCACAGTTCTTATGTTCTGAGCAAGCTCACTGTTCTGGCCCTATAGGAAACACAGTAGAGTAGAAGAGTGCTCTTTTCTCTAAAGCCGAGTGTGTTTCTTGTAAGGCGAGCTAGCCTTTGTTCCCCAGTCCTAAATGGAGTTGAATCACATGCAGTTTCTGGTCCTACGAGCAAGAGTTGTTTTCTGGTAAGGAAAGTCACTATTGCGCTCCCATTGACATACACAGTGCAAATAGCACTCGCGTCTGTTCCCAGCAAGTACAGTGTATCGGACTGAAGAGGAGCTACAGTTCTTGTCAGTTTCCTAAGCAGAGTTGAACTAGTTATGGCCCGTGTGTGTAGGAAGCAGAGTTCTTTTGTTTTCAGACAAGCTCACTGTTCTGGCCCTATAGGAAACACAGTAGAGTAGAAGAGTGCTCTTTTCTCTAAAGCAGAGTGTGTTTCTTGTAAGGCCAGCTAGCGTTTGTTTCCCAGTCTTAAATGGAGTTGAATCACATGCAGTTTCTAGTCCTAAGAGCAAGAGTTGTTTTATGGTAAGAAGAGTCACTATTGCGCTGCCATTGCCATACACAGGACAAAGAGCACTGGCGTCTGTTCCCAGCAAGTACAGTGTATTGGACTGAAGAGGATCTACTGTTCTTGTCAGGTTCCTAAGCAGACTTGAACTAGATATGGCCGTGTGTGTAGGAAGCACAGGTCTTTTGTTCTGAGCAAGCTCACTCTTCGGACACCATAGGAAACACAGTAGAGTAGAAGAGTGCTCTTTTCTCTAAAGCAGAGTGTGTTTCTTGTAAGGCGAGCTAGCGTTTGTTTCCCAATCCTAAATGGAGTTGAATCACATGCAGTTTCTGGTCCTACGAGCAAGAGTTGTTTTCTGATAAGACGAGTCACTATTGTGCTCCCATTGACATACACAGTGCAAATAGCACTCGCGTCTGTTCCCCGCAAGTACAGTGTATTGGACGGAAGAGGAGCTACTGTTCTTGTCAGTTTCCTATGCAGAGTTGAACTAGATATGGCCGTGTGAGTAGGAAGCACAGTTTTTTTGTTCTGAGCAAGCTCACTGTTCGGAACACATAGGAAACACAGTAGAGTAGAAGAGTGCTCTTTTCTCAAAAGCAGAGTGTGTTTCTTGGAAGTCGAGCTAGCGTTTGTTTCCCAGTTAAATGGAGTTGAGTCACATGCAGGTTTTTGTCCTACGAGCAAGAGTTGTTTTCTGGTAAGAGAAGTCACTATTGCGCTCCAATTGCCATACACAGTGCAAATAGCACTTGTGTCTGTTCCCAGCAAGTACAGTGTATCGGACTGAAGATGAGCTACTGTTCTTGTCAGTTGCCTAAGCATAGTTGAACTAGATATGGCCCGTGTGTAGGAAGCACAGTACTATTGTTCTGAGCAAGCTATTGTTCTGGCCCTATAGGAAACACAGTAGAGTAGAAGTGTGCTCTTTTCTCTAAAGCAGAGTGTTTTCCTTGTAAGGTGAGCTAGCTTTTGTTTGCCAGTCCTAAATGGAGTTGAATCACATGCAGTTTCTGGTCCTACAAGCAAGAGTTGTTTTCTGGTAAGAAGAGTCACTATTGCGCTGCCATTGCCATACACAGGACAAATAGCACTGGCGTCTCTTCCCAACAAGTACAGTGTATTGGACTGAAGAGGATCTACTGTTCTTGTCAGGTTCCTAAGCAGACTTGAACTAGATATGGCCGTGTGTGTAGTAAGCACAGTTTTTTTGTTCTGAGCAAGCTCACTTTTTGGAACACCTAGGAAACACAGTAGAGTAGAAGAGTGCTCTTTTCTCAAAAGCACAGTGTGTTTCCTGTAAAGCGAGCTAGAGTTTCTTTCCCAGTCCTAAATGGAGTGGAATCACATGCAGTTTCTGGTCCTACGAGCAAGAGTTGTTCTCTGGTAAGAAGAGTCACTATTGCACTGCCATTGCAATACACAGGACAAATAGCACTGGCATCTGTTCCCAACAAGTATAGTGTATTGGACTGAAGAGGATCTACTGTTCTTGTCAGGTTCCTAAGCAGACTTGAACTAGATATGGCCGTGTGTGTAGGAAGCACAGTTCTTTTGTTCTGAGCAAGCTCACTGGTCGGACACCATAGGAAACACAGTAGAGTAGAAGAGTGCTCTTTTCTCAAAAGCAGAGTGTGTTTTTGTAAGGCGAGCTAGCATTTGTTTTCCAGTCCTAAATGGAGTTGAATCTCATGCAGTTTCTGGTCCTAAGAGCAAGAGTTGTATTCTGGTAAGGAAAGTCACTATTGCGCTCCCATTGCCCTACACAAGGCAAATAGCACTCGCATCTTTTCCCAGCAAGTACAGTGTATTGGACTGAATAGGAGCTACTGTTCTTGTCAGTTTCCTGAGCAGAGTTCAACTAGATATGGACCATGTGTAGGAAGCACAGTTCTTATGTTCTGAGCAAGCTCACTGTTCTGGCCCTATAGGAAACACAGTAGAGTAGAAGAGTGCTCTTTTCTCAAAAGCAGAGTGTGTTTCTTGTAAAGCGAGCTAGAGTTTATTTCCCAGTCCTAAATGGAATTGAATCCCATGCAGTTTCTGGTCCTACGAGCAAGAGTTGTTTTCTGGTAAGAAGAGTCACTATTACGCTGCCATTGCCATACACAGGACAAATAGCACTGGCGTCTCTTCCCAGCAAGTACAGTGTATTGGACTGAAGAGGATCTACTGTTCTTGTCAGGTTCCTAAGCAGACTTGAACTAGATATGGCCGTGTGTGTAGGAAGCACAGTTTTTTTGTTTTGAGCAAGCTCACTTTTCGGAACACCTAGGAAACACAGTAGAGTAGAAGAGTGCTTTTTCTCAAAAGCAGAGTGTGTTTCTTGCAAGTCGAGCTAGCGTTTGTTTCCCAGTCCTCAATGGAGTTGAGTCACATGCAGTTTTTTGTCCTACGAGCAAGAGTTGTTTTCTCGTAAGACAAGTCACTATTGTGCTCCAATTGCCATACACAGTGCAAATAGCACTGGCGTCTGTTCCCCGCAAGCACAGTGTATTGGACTGAAGAGGAGCTACTGTTCTTGTCCGTTTCCTAAGCAGAGTTGAACTAGATATGGCCGTGTGTGTAGGAAGCACAGTTCTTATGTTCTGAGCAAGGTCACTGTTCTGGCCCCAGAGGAAACACAGTAGAGTAGAAGAGTGCTCTTTGCTCTAAAGCAGAGTGTTTTTCTTGTAAGGTGAGCTAGCGTTTGTTTCCCAGTCCTAAATGGAGTTGAGTCACTTGCAGTTTTTTGTCCTACGAGCAAGAGTTGCTTTCTGGTAAGACGAGTCACTATTGTTCTAAAATTGCCATACACAGTGCAAATAGCACTCGCGTCTGTTCCCCGCAAGTAAAGTGTATTGGACTGAAGAGGAGCTACTGTTCTTGTCAGTTGCCTAAGCATAGTTGAACTAGATATGGCCCGTGTGTAGGAAGCACAGTACTATTGTTCTGAGCAAGCTCATTTTTCTGGCCCTATAGGAAACACAGTAGAGTAGAAGTGTGCTCTTTTCTCTAAAGCAGAGTGTTTTCCTTGTAAGGTGAGCTAGCTTTTGTTTGCCAGTCCTAAATGGAGTTGAATCACATGCAGTTTCTGGTCCTACAAGCAAGAGTTGTTTTCTGGTAAGAAGAGTCACTATTGCGCTGCCATTGCCATACACAGGACAAATAGCACTGGCGTCTCTTCCCAGCAAGTACAGTGTATTGGACTGAAGAGGATCTACTGTTCTTGTCCGGTTCCTAAGCAGACTTGAACTAGATATGGCCGTGTGTGTAGGAAGCACAGTTTTTTTGTTCTGAGCAAGCTCACTTTTCGGAACACCTAGGAAACACAGTAGAGTAGAAGAGTGCTCTTTTCTCAAAAGCAGAGTGTGTTTCCTGTAAAGCGAGCTAAAGTTTCTTTCCCAGTCCTAAATGGAGTGGAATCACATGCAGTTTCTGGTCCTACGAGCAAGAGTTGTTCTCTGGTAAGAAGAGTCACTATTGCACTGCCATTGCAATACACAGGACAAATAGCACTGGCGTCTGTTCCCAACAAGTATAGTGTATTGGACTGAAGAGGATCTACTGTTCTTGTCAGGTTCCTAAGCACTTGAACTAGATATGGCCGTGTGTGTAGGAAGCACAGTTCTTTTGTTCTGAGCAAGCTCACTGTTCGGACACCATAGGAAACACAGTAGAGTAGAAGAGTGCTCTTTTCTCAAAAGCAGAGTGTGTTTCTTGTAAGGCGAGCTCGCATTTGTTTCCCAGTCCTAAATGGAGTTGAGTCACATGCAGTTTTTTGTCCTACGAGCAAGAGTTGTTTTCTCGTAAGACAAGTCACTATTGTGCTCCAATTGCCATACACAGTGCAAATAGCACTGGCGTCTGTTCCCCGCAAGTACAGTGTATTGGACTGAAGAGGAGCTACTGTTCTTGTCCGTTTCCTAAGCAGAGTTGAACTAGATATGGCCGTGTGTGTAGGAAGCACAGTTATTATGTTCTGAGCAAGCTCACTGTTCTGGCCCCAGAGGAAACACAGTAGAGTAGAAGAGTGCTCTTTGCTCTAAAGCAGAGTGTTTTTCTTGTAAGGTGAGCTAGCGTTTGTTTAACAGTCCTGAATGGAGTTGAGTCACTTGCAGTTTTTTGTCCTACGAGCAAGAGTTGCTTTCTGGTAAGACGAGTCACTATTGTGCTAAAATTGCCATACACAGTGCAAATAGCACTCGCGTCTGTTCCCCGCAAGTAAAGTGTATTGGACTGAAGCGGAGCTACTGTTCTTGTCAGTTTCATAAACAGAGTTGAACTAGATATGGCCCGTGTATGTAGGAAGCACAGTTCTTTTGTTCTGAGCAAGCTCACTGTTCGGACCCCATAGGAAACACAGTAGAGTAGAAGAGTGCTCTTTTCTCAAAAGCAGAGTGTGTTTCATGTAAGGCGAGCTAGCATTTGTTTCCCAGTCCTAAGTGGAGTTGAATCACATGCAGTTTCTGGTCCTACGAGCAAGAGTTGTTTTCTGGTAAGGAAAGTGACTATTGTGCTCCTATTGCCACCCACAGTACAAATAGCACTCGCGTCTTTTCCCAGCAAGTACAGTGTATTGGACTGAAGAGGAGCTACTGTTCTTGTCAGTTTCCTAAGCAGAGTTCAACTAGATATGGCCCGTGTGTAGGAAGCACAGTTCTTTTGTTCTGAGCAAGCTCACTGTTCTGGCCCTATAGGAAACACAGTAGAGTAGAAGAGTGCTCTTTTCTCTAAAGCCGAGTGTGTTTCCTGTAAGGCGAGCTAGCTTTTGTTTCCCAATCCTAAATGGAGTTGAGTCACTTGCAGTTTCTGGTCCTACGAGCAAGAGTTGTTTTCTGGTAAGACGAGTCACTATTGTGCTCCCATTGACATACACAGTGCAAATAGCACTCGCGTCTCTTTCCAGCAAGTACAGTGTATCGGACTGAAGAGGAGCTACTGTTCTTGTCAGTTTCCTAAGCAGAGTTGAACTAGATATGGCCCATGTGTGTAGGAAGCACAGTTCTTTTGTTCTGAGCAAGCTCACTGTTCGGACACCATAAGAAACAAAGTAGAGTAGAAGAGTGCTCTTTTCTCAAAAGCAGAGTGTGTTTCTTGTAAGGCGAGCTAGCATTTGTTTCCCAGTCCTAAATGGAGTTGAATCTCATGCAGTTTCTGGTCCTAAGAGCAAGAGTTGTTTTCTGGTAAGGAAAGTCACTATTGCGCTCCCCTTGCCATACATAGTGCAAATAGCTCTCGCGTCTATTCCCAGCAAGTACAGTGTATCGGACTGAAGAGGAGCTTCTGTTCTTGTCAGTTTCCTAAGCAGAGTTGAACTAGATATGGCCCGTGTGTAGGAAGCACAGTTCTTTTGTTCTGAGCAAGCTCACTGTTCTGGCCCTATAGGAAACACAGTAGAGTAGAAGAGTGCTCTTTTCTCTAAAGCAGAGTGTGTTTCTTGTAAGGTGAGCTAGCTTTTGTTTCCCAGTCCTAAATGGAGTTGAATCACATGCAGTTTCTGGTCCTACAAGCAAGAGTTTTTTTCTGGTAAGAAGAGTCACTATTGCGCTGCCATTGCCATACACAGGACTAATAGCACTGGCATCTGTTCCTAGCAAGTACAGTGTATTGGACTGAAGAGGATCTACTGTTCTTGTCAGGTTCCTAAGCAGACTTGAACTAGATATGGCTTGTGTGTAGGAAGCACAGTTTTTTTGTTCTGAGCAAGCTCTTTGTTCTGAACACATAGGAAACACAGTAGAGTAGAAGAGTGCTCTTTTCTCAAAAGCAGAGTGTGTTTCTTGGAAGTCGAGCTAGCGTTAGTTTCCCAGTCCTAAATGGAGTTGAGTCACATGCAGTTTTTTGTCCAACGAGCAAGAGTTATTTTCTGGTAAGACAAGTCACTATTGTGCTCCAATGCCATACACAGTGCAAATAGCACTCGCGTCTGTTCCCCGCAAATACAGTGTATTGGACTGAAGAGTCGCTACTGTTCTTGTTTGTTTCCTAAGCAGAGTTGAATTAGATATGGCCCGTGTGTGTAGAAAGCACAGTTCTTTTGTTCTGAGCAAGCTCACTGTTCGGACCCCATAGGAAACACAGTAGAGTAGAAGAGTGCTCTTTTCTCAAAAGCAGAGTGTGTTTCTTGTAAGGCGAGCTAGCATTTCTTTCCCAGTCCTAAATGGAGTTGAATCACATGCAGTTTCTGGTCCTACGAGCAAGAGTTGTTTTCTGGTAAGGAACGTCACTATTGTGCTCCCATTGCCATACACAGTGCAAATAGCACTCGCGTCTGTTCCCAGCAAGTACAGTGTATCGGACTGAAGAGGAGTTACTGTTCTTTTCAGTTTCCTAAGCAGAGTTGAACTAGTTATGGCCCGTGTGTAGGAAGCACAGTTCTTTTGTTCTGAGCAAGCTCACTGTTCTGGCCCTATAGGAAACACAGTAGAGTAGAAGAGTGCTCTTTTCTCAAAAGCAGAGTGTGTTTCTTGTAAGGCGAGCTAGCATTTGTTTCCCAGTCCTAAATGGAGTGGAATCACATACAGTTTCTGGTCCTACGAGCAAGAGTTGTTTTCTGGTATGGAAAGTCACTATTGCGCTCCCATTGCCATACACAGTGCAAATAGCACATGTGTGTGGTCCCAGCAATTACAGTGTATTGGACTGAAGAGGAGCTACTGTTCTAGTCAGGTTCCTAAGCAGAGTTGAACTAGATATGGCCCGTGTGTGTAGGAAGCACAGTTCTTATGTTCTGAGCAAGCTCACTGCTCTGGCCCCATAGGAAACACAGTAGAGTAGAAGAGTGCTCTTTTCTCTAAAGCAGAGTGTGTTTCTTGTAAGGCGAGCTAGCGTTTGTTTACCAGAACTAAATGGAGTTGAGTCCTATGCAGTTTTTTGTCCTACGAGCAAGAGTTTTTTTCTGGTAAGACGAGTCACTATTGTGCTCCAATTGCCTTACACAGTGCAAATAGCACTCGCGTCTGTTCCCAGCAAGTAGAGTGTATCGGACTGAAGAGGAGCTACTGTTCTTGTCAGTTTCCTAAGCAGACTTGAACTAGATATGGCCTTGTGTGTAGGAAGCACAGTTTTTTTGTTCTGAGCAAGCTCACTTTTCGGAACACATAGGAAACACAGTAGAGTAGAAGAGTGCTCTTTTCTCAAAAGCAGAGTGTGTTTCTTGTAAGGCGAGCTAGCGTTTGTTTCCCAGTCCTAAATGGAGTTGAGTGACATGCAGTTTTTTGTCCTACGAGCAAGAGTTGTTTTCTCGTAAGACAAGTCACTATTGTGCTCCAATTGCCATACACAGTGCAAATAGCACTCGCGTCTGTTCCCCGCAAGTACAGTGTATTGGACTGAAGAGGAGCTACTGTTCTTGTCAGTTTCCTAAGCAGAGTTCAACTAGATATGGCCCGTGTGTAGGAAGCACAGTTCTTATGTTCTGAGCAAGCTCACTGTTCTGGCCCTATAGGAAACACAGTAGAGTAGAAGAGTGCTCTTTTCTCTAAAGCCGAGTGTGTTTCTTGTAAGGCGAGCTAGCCTTTGTTCCCCAGTCCTAAATGGAGTTGAATCACATGCAGTTTCTGGTCCTACGAGCAAGAGTTGTTTTCTGGTAAGGAAAGTCACTATTGCGCTCCCATTGACATACACAGTGCAAATAGCACTCGCGTCTGTTCCCAGCAAGTACAGTGTATCGGACTGAAGAGGAGCTACAGTTCTTGTCAGTTTCCTAAGCAGAGTTGAACTAGTTATGGCCCGTGTGTGTAGGAAGCAGAGTTCTTTTGTTTTCAGACAAGCTCACTGTTCTGGCCCTATAGGAAACACAGTAGAGTAGAAGAGTGCTCTTTTCTCTAAAGCAGAGTGTGTTTCTTGTAAGGCCAGCTAGCGTTTGTTTCCCAGTCTTAAATGGAGTTGAATCACATGCAGTTTCTAGTCCTAAGAGCAAGAGTTGTTTTATGGTAAGAAGAGTCACTATTGCGCTGCCATTGCCATACACAGGACAAAGAGCACTGGCGTCTGTTCCCAGCAAGTACAGTGTATTGGACTGAAGAGGATCTACTGTTCTTGTCAGGTTCCTAAGCAGACTTGAACTAGATATGGCCGTGTGTGTAGGAAGCACAGGTCTTTTGTTCTGAGCAAGCTCACTCTTCGGACACCATAGGAAACACAGTAGAGAAGAAGAGTGCTCTTTTCTCAAAAGCAGATTGTGTTTCTTGTAAGGCGAGCTAGCGTTTGTTTCCCAGTCCTAAATGGAGTTGAATCTCATGCAGTTTTTGGTCCTAAGAGCAAGAGTTGTTTTCTGGTAAGGAAAGTCACTATTGCACTCCCCTTGCCATACATAGTGCAAATAGCTCTCGCGTCTATTCCCAGCAAGTACAGTGTATCGGACTGAAGAGGAGCTAATGTTCTTGTCAGTTTCCTAAGCAGAGTTGAACTAGATATGGCCCGTGTGTAGGAAGCACAGTTCTTTTGTTCTGAGCAAGCTCACTGTTCTGGCCCTATAGGAAACACAGTAGAGTAGAAGAGTGCTCTTTTCTCTAAAGCAGAGTGTGTTTCTTGTAAGGTGAGCTAGCTTTTGTTTCCCAGTCCTAAATGGAGTTGAATCACATGCAGTTTCTGGTCCTACAAGCAAGAGTTTTTTTCTGGTAAGAAGAGTCACTATTGCGCTGCCATTGCCATACACAGGACTAATAGCACTGGCATCTGTTCCTAGCAAGTACAGTGTATTGGACTGAAGAGGATCTACTGTTCTTGTCAGGTTCCTAAGCAGACTTGAACTAGATATGGCCGTGTGTGTAGGAAGCACAGTTTTTTTGTTCTGAGCAAGCTCTTTGTTCTGAACACATAGGAAACACAGTAGAGTAGAAGAGTGCTCTTTTCTCAAAAGCAGAGTGTGTTTCTTGGAAGTCGAGCTAGCGTTAGTTTCCCAGTCCTAAATGGAGTTGAGTCACATGCAGTTTTTTGTCCAACGAGCAAGAGTTATTTTCTGGTAAGACAAGTCACTATTGTGCTCCAATGCAATACACAGTGCAAATAGCACTCGCGTCTGTTCCCCGCAAATACAGTGTATTGGACTGAAGAGTCGCTACTGTTCTTGTTTGTTTCCTAAGCAGAGTTGAATTAGATATGGCCCGTGTGTGTAGAAAGCACAGTTCTTTTGTTCTGAGCAAGCTCACTGTTCGGACCCCATAGGAAACACAGTAGAGTAGAAGAGTGCTCTTTTCTCAAAAGCAGAGTGTGTTTCTTGTAAGGCGAGCTAGCATTTCTTTCCCAGTCCTAAATGGAGTTGAATCACATGCAGTTTCTGGTCCTACGAGCAAGAGTTGTTTTCTGGTAAGGAACGTCACTATTGTGCTCCCATTGCCATACACAGTGCAAATAGCACTCGCGTCTGTTCCCAGCAAGTACAGTGTATCGGACTGAAGAGGAGTTACTGTTCTTTTCAGTTTCCTAAGCAGAGTTGAACTAGTTATGGCCCGTGTGTAGGAAGCACAGTTCTTTTGTTCTGAGCAAGCTCACTGTTCTGGCCCTATAGGAAACACAGTAGAGTAGAAGAGTGCTCTTTTCTCAAAAGCAGAGTGTGTTTCTTGTAAGGCGAGCTAGCATTTGTTTCCCAGTCCTAAATGGAGTGGAATCACATACAGTTTCTGGTCCTACGAGCAAGAGTTGTTTTCTGGTATGGAAAGTCACTATTGCGCTCCCATTGCCATACACAGTGCAAATAGCACATGTGTGTGGTCCCAGCAATTACAGTGTATTGGACTGAAGAGGAGCTACTGTTCTAGTCAGGTTCCTAAGCAGAGTTGAACTAGATATGGCCCGTGTGTGTAGGAAGCACAGTTCTTATGTTCTGAGCAAGCTCACTGCTCTGGCCCCATAGGAAACACAGTAGAGTAGAAGAGTGCTCTTTTCTCTAAAGCAGAGTGTGTTTCTTGTAAGGCGAGCTAGCGTTTGTTTACCAGAACTAAATGGAGTTGAGTCCTATGCAGTTTTTTGTCCTACGAGCAAGAGTTTTTTTCTGGTAAGACGAGTCACTATTGTGCTCCAATTGCCTTACACAGTGCAAATAGCACTCGCGTCTGTTCCCAGCAAGTAGAGTGTATCGGACTGAAGAGGAGCTACTGTTCTTGTCAGTTTCCTAAGCAGACTTGAACTAGATATGGCCTTGTGTGTAGGAAGCACAGTTTTTTTGTTCTGAGCAAGCTCACTTTTCGGAACACATAGGAAACACAGTAGAGTAGAAGAGTGCTCTTTTCTCAAAAGCAGAGTGTGTTTCTTGTAAGGCGAGCTAGCGTTTGTTTCCCAGTCCTAAATGGAGTTGAGTGACATGCAGTTTTTTGTCCTACGAGCAAGAGTTGTTTTCTCGTAAGACAAGTCACTATTGTGCTCCAATTGCCATACACAGTGCAAATAGCACTCGCGTCTGTTCCCCGCAAGTACAGTGTATTGGACTGAAGAGGAGCTACTGTTCTTGTCAGTTTCCTAAGCAGAGTTCAACTAGATATGGCCCGTGTGTAGGAAGCACAGTTCTTATGTTCTGAGCAAGCTCACTGTTCTGGCCCTATAGGAAACACAGTAGAGTAGAAGAGTGCTCTTTTCTCTAAAGCCGAGTGTGTTTCTTGTAAGGCGAGCTAGCCTTTGTTCCCCAGTCCTAAATGGAGTTGAATCACATGCAGTTTCTGGTCCTACGAGCAAGAGTTGTTTTCTGGTAAGGAAAGTCACTATTGCGCTCCCATTGACATACACAGTGCAAATAGCACTCGCGTCTGTTCCCAGCAAGTACAGTGTATCGGACTGAAGAGGAGCTACAGTTCTTGTCAGTTTCCTAAGCAGAGTTGAACTAGTTATGGCCCGTGTGTGTAGGAAGCAGAGTTCTTTTGTTTTCAGACAAGCTCACTGTTCTGGCCCTATAGGAAACACAGTAGAGTAGAAGAGTGCTCTTTTCTCTAAAGCAGAGTGTGTTTCTTGTAAGGCCAGCTAGCGTTTGTTTCCCAGTCTTAAATGGAGTTGAATCACATGCAGTTTCTAGTCCTAAGAGCAAGAGTTGTTTTATGGTAAGAAGAGTCACTATTGCGCTGCCATTGCCATACACAGGACAAAGAGCACTGGCGTCTGTTCCCAGCAAGTACAGTGTATTGGACTGAAGAGGATCTACTGTTCTTGTCAGGTTCCTAAGCAGACTTGAACTAGATATGGCCGTGTGTGTAGGAAGCACAGGTCTTTTGTTCTGAGCAAGCTCACTCTTCGGACACCATAGGAAACACAGTAGAGAAGAAGAGTGCTCTTTTCTCAAAAGCAGATTGTGTTTCTTGTAAGGCGAGCTAGCGTTTGTTTCCCAGTCCTAAATGGAGTTGAATCTCATGCAGTTTTTGGTCCTAAGAGCAAGAGTTGTTTTCTGGTAAGGAAAGTCACTATTGCACTCCCCTTGCCATACATAGTGCAAATAGCTCTCGCGTCTATTCCCAGCAAGTACAGTGTATCGGACTGAAGAGGAGCTAATGTTCTTGTCAGTTTCCTAAGCAGAGTTGAACTAGATATGGCCCGTGTGTAGGAAGCACAGTTCTTTTGTTCTGAGCAAGCTCACTGTTCTGGCCCTATAGGAAACACAGTAGAGTAGAAGAGTGCTCTTTTCTCTAAAGCAGAGTGTGTTTCTTGTAAGGTGAGCTAGCTTTTGTTTCCCAGTCCTA
The DNA here is from genome assembly GCF_949786415.1 of Peromyscus eremicus. NCBI lineage: Eukaryota > Metazoa > Chordata > Mammalia > Rodentia > Cricetidae > Peromyscus > Peromyscus eremicus. The sequence continues at coordinate 84,859 of NW_026734943.1, read as the reverse complement.
AATGGAGTTGAATCACATGCAGTTTCTGGTCCTACAAGCAAGAGTTTTTTTCTGGTAAGAAGAGTCACTATTGCGCTGCCATTGCCATACACAGGACTAATAGCACTGGCATCTGTTCCTAGCAAGTACAGTGTATTGGACTGAAGAGGATCTACTGTTCTTGTCAGGTTCCTAAGCAGACTTGAACTAGATATGGCCGTGTGTGTAGGAAGCACAGTTTTTTTGTTCTGAGCAAGCTCTTTGTTCTGAACACATAGGAAACACAGTAGAGTAGAAGAGTGCTCTTTTCTCAAAAGCAGAGTGTGTTTCTTGGAAGTCGAGCTAGCGTTAGTTTCCCAGTCCTAAATGGAGTTGAGTCACATGCAGTTTTTTGTCCAACGAGCAAGAGTTATTTTCTGGTAAGACAAGTCACTATTGTGCTCCAATGCAATACACAGTGCAAATAGCACTCGCGTCTGTTCCCCGCAAATACAGTGTATTGGACTGAAGAGTCGCTACTGTTCTTGTTTGTTTCCTAAGCAGAGTTGAATTAGATATGGCCCGTGTGTGTAGAAAGCACAGTTCTTTTGTTCTGAGCAAGCTCACTGTTCGGACCCCATAGGAAACACAGTAGAGTAGAAGAGTGCTCTTTTCTCAAAAGCAGAGTGTGTTTCTTGTAAGGCGAGCTAGCATTTCTTTCCCAGTCCTAAATGGAGTTGAATCACATGCAGTTTCTGGTCCTACGAGCAAGAGTTGTTTTCTGGTAAGGAACGTCACTATTGTGCTCCCATTGCCATACACAGTGCAAATAGCACTCGCGTCTGTTCCCAGCAAGTACAGTGTATCGGACTGAAGAGGAGTTACTGTTCTTTTCAGTTTCCTAAGCAGAGTTGAACTAGTTATGGCCCGTGTGTAGGAAGCACAGTTCTTTTGTTCTGAGCAAGCTCACTGTTCTGGCCCTATAGGAAACACAGTAGAGTAGAAGAGTGCTCTTTTCTCAAAAGCAGAGTGTGTTTCTTGTAAGGCGAGCTAGCATTTGTTTCCCAGTCCTAAATGGAGTGGAATCACATACAGTTTCTGGTCCTACGAGCAAGAGTTGTTTTCTGGTATGGAAAGTCACTATTGCGCTCCCATTGCCATACACAGTGCAAATAGCACATGTGTGTGGTCCCAGCAATTACAGTGTATTGGACTGAAGAGGAGCTACTGTTCTAGTCAGGTTCCTAAGCAGAGTTGAACTAGATATGGCCCGTGTGTGTAGGAAGCACAGTTCTTATGTTCTGAGCAAGCTCACTGCTCTGGCCCCATAGGAAACACAGTAGAGTAGAAGAGTGCTCTTTTCTCTAAAGCAGAGTGTGTTTCTTGTAAGGCGAGCTAGCGTTTGTTTACCAGAACTAAATGGAGTTGAGTCCTATGCAGTTTTTTGTCCTACGAGCAAGAGTTTTTTTCTGGTAAGACGAGTCACTATTGTGCTCCAATTGCCTTACACAGTGCAAATAGCACTCGCGTCTGTTCCCAGCAAGTAGAGTGTATCGGACTGAAGAGGAGCTACTGTTCTTGTCAGTTTCCTAAGCAGACTTGAACTAGATATGGCCTTGTGTGTAGGAAGCACAGTTTTTTTGTTCTGAGCAAGCTCACTTTTCGGAACACATAGGAAACACAGTAGAGTAGAAGAGTGCTCTTTTCTCAAAAGCAGAGTGTGTTTCTTGTAAGGCGAGCTAGCGTTTGTTTCCCAGTCCTAAATGGAGTTGAGTGACATGCAGTTTTTTGTCCTACGAGCAAGAGTTGTTTTCTCGTAAGACAAGTCACTATTGTGCTCCAATTGCCATACACAGTGCAAATAGCACTCGCGTCTGTTCCCCGCAAGTACAGTGTATTGGACTGAAGAGGAGCTACTGTTCTTGTCAGTTTCCTAAGCAGAGTTCAACTAGATATGGCCCGTGTGTAGGAAGCACAGTTCTTATGTTCTGAGCAAGCTCACTGTTCTGGCCCTATAGGAAACACAGTAGAGTAGAAGAGTGCTCTTTTCTCTAAAGCCGAGTGTGTTTCTTGTAAGGCGAGCTAGCCTTTGTTCCCCAGTCCTAAATGGAGTTGAATCACATGCAGTTTCTGGTCCTACGAGCAAGAGTTGTTTTCTGGTAAGGAAAGTCACTATTGCGCTCCCATTGACATACACAGTGCAAATAGCACTCGCGTCTGTTCCCAGCAAGTACAGTGTATCGGACTGAAGAGGAGCTACAGTTCTTGTCAGTTTCCTAAGCAGAGTTGAACTAGTTATGGCCCGTGTGTGTAGGAAGCAGAGTTCTTTTGTTTTCAGACAAGCTCACTGTTCTGGCCCTATAGGAAACACAGTAGAGTAGAAGAGTGCTCTTTTCTCTAAAGCAGAGTGTGTTTCTTGTAAGGCCAGCTAGCGTTTGTTTCCCAGTCTTAAATGGAGTTGAATCACATGCAGTTTCTAGTCCTAAGAGCAAGAGTTGTTTTATGGTAAGAAGAGTCACTATTGCGCTGCCATTGCCATACACAGGACAAAGAGCACTGGCGTCTGTTCCCAGCAAGTACAGTGTATTGGACTGAAGAGGATCTACTGTTCTTGTCAGGTTCCTAAGCAGACTTGAACTAGATATGGCCGTGTGTGTAGGAAGCACAGGTCTTTTGTTCTGAGCAAGCTCACTCTTCGGACACCATAGGAAACACAGTAGAGAAGAAGAGTGCTCTTTTCTCAAAAGCAGATTGTGTTTCTTGTAAGGCGAGCTAGCGTTTGTTTCCCAGTCCTAAATGGAGTTGAATCTCATGCAGTTTTTGGTCCTAAGAGCAAGAGTTGTTTTCTGGTAAGGAAAGTCACTATTGCACTCCCCTTGCCATACATAGTGCAAATAGCTCTCGCGTCTATTCCCAGCAAGTACAGTGTATCGGACTGAAGAGGAGCTAATGTTCTTGTCAGTTTCCTAAGCAGAGTTGAACTAGATATGGCCCGTGTGTGTAGGAAGCACAGTTCTTATGTTCTGAGCAAGCTCACTGTTCTGGCCCCAGAGGAAACACCGTAGAGTAGAAGAGTGCTCTTTTCTCTAAAGCAGAGTGTGTTTCTTGTAAGGCGAGCTAGCGTTTGTTTCCCAGTCCTAAATGGAGTTGAGTCATTTGCAGTTTTTTGTCCTACGAGCAAGTGTTGCTTTCTGGTAAGACGAGTCACTATTGTGCTCCAATGCCATACACAGTGCAAATAGCACTCGCCTCTGTTCCCCGCAAGTACAGTGTATCAGACTGAAGAGGAGCTACTGTTCTTGTTTGTTTCCTAAGCAGAGTTGAACTAGATATGGCCCGTGTGTGTAGAAAGCACAGTTCTTTTGTTCTGAGCAAGCTCACTGTTCGGACCCCATAGGAAACACAGTAGAGTAGAAGAGTGCTCTTTTCTCAAAAGCAGAGTGTGTTTCTTGTAAGGCGAGCTAGCATTTGTTTCCCAGTCCTAAATGGAGTTGAATCACATGCAGTTTCTGGTCCTACGAGCAAGAGTTGTTTTCTGGTAAGGTAAGTCACTATTGCGCTTCCATTGCCATACACAGTGCAAATAGCACTGTCGTCTTTTCCCAGCAAGTACAGTGTATCGGACTGAAGAGGAGCTACTGTTCTTGTCAGTTTCCTAAGCAGAGTTGAACTAGTTATGGCCCCTGTCTAGGAAGCACAGTTCTTTTGGTCTGAGCAAGCTCACTGTTCTGGCCCTATAGGAAACACAATAGAGTAGAAGAGTGCTCTGTTCCCTAAAGCAGAGTGTGTTTCTTGTAAGTCGAGCTAGCATTTGTTTCCCAGTCCTAAATGAAGTTGAATCACATGCAGTTTCTAGTCCTACGAGCAAGGGTTGTTTTATGGTAAGAAGAGTCACTATTGCGCTGCCATTGCCATACACAGGACAAATAGCACTGGCGTCTGTTCCCAGCAAGTGCAGTGTATTGCACAGAAGAGGATCTACTGTTCTTGTCAGGTTCCTAAGCAGAATTGAACTAGATATGGCCGTGTGTGTAGAAAGCACAGTTCTAATGTTCTGAGCAAGTTCACTCTTCTGGCTCTATAGGAAACACAGTAGAGTAGAAGAGTGCTCTTTTCTCAAAAGCAGAGTGTGTTTCTTGGAAGTCGAGCTAGCGTTTGTTTCCTAGTCCTAAATGGAGTTGAGTCACATGCAGTTTTTTGGCCTATGAGCAAGAGTTGTTTTCTGGTAAGACAAGTCACTATTGTGCTCCAATTGCCATACACAGTGCAAATAGCACTCGCGTCTGTTCCCTGCAAGTACAGTGTATTGGAAGGAAGAGGAGCTATTGTTCTTGTCAGTTTCCTAAGCAGAGTTGAACTAGATATGGCCGTATATGTAGGAAGCACAGTTCTTTTGTTCTGAGCAAGCTCACTGTTCGGACCCCATAGGAAACACAGTAGAGTAGAAGAGTGCTCTTTTCTCAAAAGCAGAGTGTGTTCCATGTAAGGCGAGCTAGCATTTGTTTCCCAGTCCTAAATGGAGTTGAATCTCATGCAGTTTCTGGTCTTACGAGCAAGAGTTGTTTTCTGGTAAGGAAAGTCACTATTGGGCTCCCATTGACATACACAGTGCAAATAGCACTCGCATCTGTTCCCAGCAAGTACAGTGTATCGGACTGAAGAGGAGCTACTGTTCTTGTCAGTTTCCTAAGCAGAGTTGAACTAGATATGGCCCGTGTGTAGAAAGCACAGTTCTTTTGTTCTGAGCAAGCTCACTGTTCTGGCCCTATAGGAAACACAGTAGAGTAGAAGAGTGCTCTTTTCTCTAAAGCAGAGTGTGTTTCTTGTAAGGTGAGCTAGCTTTTGTTTCCCAGTCCTAAATGGAGTTGAATCACATGCAGTTTCTGGTCCAACCAACAAGAGATGTTTTCTGGAAAGGAAAGTCACTATTTTTCTCCCTTTGCCATAAACAGTGCAAATAGCACTCACGTCTATTCCCAGAAAGTACAGTGTATTGGACTGAAGAGGAGCTACTGTTCTTGTCAGTTTCCTAAGCAGAGTTGAACTAGATATGGCCCTTGTGTGGAAACACAGAAGAGTAGAAGAGTGCTCTTTTCTCAGAAGCAGAGTTTGTTTCTTGTAAGGCGAGCTAGCGTTTGTTTCCCAGTCCTAAATGGAGTTGAATCACATGCTGTTTCTGGTCCTACGAGCAAGAGTTGTTTTCTGGTAAGAAGAGTCACTATTGTGCTCCCATTGTTTTACACAGGGCAAATAGCACTGGCGTCTGTTCCCAGCATGTACCGTGTATTGGACTGAAGAGGATCTACTGTTCTTGTCAGGTTCCTAAGCAGAATTGAACTAGATACGGCCATGTGTGTAGGAAGCACAGTTCTTTGTTCTGAGCAAGCTCACTGTTCTTTCCCTATAGGAAACACAGTAGAGTAGAAGAGTGCTCTTTTCTCAAAAGCAGAGTGTGTTTCTTGTAAGGCGAGCAAGCGTTTGTTTCCCAGTCATAAATGGAGTTGAATCACATGCAGTTTTTCGTCCTACGAGCAAGAGTTGTTTTCTGGTAAGGAAAGTCACTATTGTGTTCCCACTGCCATACACAGTGCAAATAGCACTCGCGTCTGTTCCCAGCAAGTACAGTGTATCGGACTGAAGAGGAGCTACTGTTCTTGTCAGTTTCCTAAGCAGAGTTGAACGAGATATTTCCCGTGTGTGTAGGAAGCACAGTTCTCTTGTTCTGAGCAAGCTCACTGTTCTGGCCCTATAGGAAACACAGTAGAGTAGAAGAGTGCTCTTTTCTCTAAAGCAGAGTGTGTTTCTTGTAAGGCGAGCTAGCGTTTGTTTCCCAGTCCTAAATGGAGTTGAGTCACAGGCAGTTTTTGTTCCTACGAGCAAGAGTTGTTTTCTGGTAAGAAGAGTCACTATTGAGCTCCAAATTCCATACACAGTGCAAATAGCACTCGCGTCTGTTCCCAGTAAGTACAGTGTATTGGACTGAATAGGAGCTACTGTTCTTGTCAGTTTCCTAAGCAGAGTTGAACTAGATATGGTCCATGTGTGTAGGAAGCACAGTTCTTTTGTTCTGAGCAAGCTCACTGTTTGGACCCCATAGGAAACACAGTAGAGTAGAAGAGTGCTCTGTTGCTGGAGAATTTCTCTCCAGCTCCCACCACCAAGTCCCGCCAGTCTCAGAGCCCACTTATAAAATAAACACAAAGACTCTTACATTATTTAAACTGCTTGGCCATTAGATCAGGCCTGTTATTGTCTAGCTCTTACTCTTATATTTAGCCCATTTCTATTAATATTTACTTTGCCACATGGCTCATGGCTTACTGGTACCTTACATCTTCCTTGTCCTGATGGCGGCTGGCAGTGTCTCTCTCTCAGCCTTCCACTTCCCCGCTTTATTCTCCTCCTTGCCCTGCCTACACTTCCTGCCTAGCCAACGGCCAATCAGTGTTTTATTGATTAATTAGCAACACATTTGCCATACATCCCACAGCACTTCCCCCTTTTTTTTTCAAAAAGGAAGGTTTTAACCTTAACAAAGTAAAATTACATATAATTTGGCATTTTGGGCGTAGCTTCTCTTACTACTTCCTGCTGGAAGGGGGCGCTGTATCTTGTGGGGAAACAAAAAAAAATTTAGAATTATGGAATAGTCCATGAGGCTGTATCGTCTGAGCCAGATGCCTTTAAACCATTCTGGATGTTGGATCATCTGGGCCATGGTGTCATAGGAGACCTTCAGGGGGTCTTGGCTCGTCAAACCTGATGTATCTTAATCTTGAACAAATCCATAGCCTCTGGCTTTCTGTGGAAACAAAAGAGACTCTTTTCCAAAGCAGCATATCCTTACATCCAAATTTTGAAGTCAAGGTATCTTTAAAATATACATTTTGGCATAACTCTACAGCTTTTACAATCAAATGTTTTTCTGCAGTTAAAAGTCCCAACGACAACACAATCCAGATTCTCTGTGTAATATCCATTTTTACGTGGCTTATTTTTTATACTACCTTTACTGTCTCTTTAATGACTTTGTTTTTTAAAACTATGTATTTGTTTCTATAACTCTATATATCACCTTTTTTGTCTCTTTCAAGCCTACGTATCTTTTACACACATTGTAAACTATTACATCTGAATCTGTCTTATTGTGAATCTATTGCTTTAAACTGCAGCAGCTGTGGCTGCTGGCTCCGCCCACCTCAGATTCCCAACATGGCTACGTTTTCCGCCAGCTCTGGGAGCCATCAACTCTCAGAAATAGTGGGTCTCTGCTTCTATCAAAGCAGCGTGTAGCCCAGAAATCTCTTTTTTTGTTGTTTTGTTTTGTTTTGTACTAGCAAAGGCTAAATCCACCACACAGCTTAATGTGCCACTTGCAGAGGCCTCATTCCCGCCATACTGCAGGTCAAGCATGCACGCCAGGAACCCCCCATAGTAGCTCAAACACGCAGGCTGCCACTAGCTTGAAAGAGACAACTAGGAGCTGTTTTTAGCTCCGTTTTAGAATCTTTTTTCTCAGTTTTTAGGTGGAAACTCTTGCCAACACATTGGACGCCATTTGTTGCTGGAGAATTTCTCTCCAGCTCCCACCACCAAGTCCCGCCAGTCTCAGAGCCCACTTATAAAATAAACACAAAGACTCTTACATTATTTAAACTGCTTGGCCATTAGCTAAGGCCTGTTATAGTCTAGCTCTTACTCTTATATTTAGCATATTTCTATTAATTTTTACTTTACCACATGGCTCATGGCTTACTGGTACCTTACATCTTCCTTGTCCTGATGGCGGCTGGCAGTGTCTCTCTCTCAGCCTTCCACTTCCCTGCTTTATTCTCCTCCTTGCCCCGCCTACACTTCCTGCCTAGCCAACGGCCAATCAGTGTTTTATTGATTTATTAGCAACACGTTTGCCATACATCCCACAGCAGTGCTCTTTTCTCAAAAGCAGAGTGTATTTCTTGTAAGGCGAGCTAGCGTTTGTTTCCTAGTCCTAAATGGAGTTGAATCACATGCAGTTTCTGGTCCTACGAGCAAGAGTTGTTTTCTGGTAAGGAAAGTCACTATTGCGCTCCCATTGCCATTCACATTACAAATAGCACTCTCGTCTGTTCCCAGGAAGTACAGTGTATTGGACTGAATAGGAGCTACTGTACTGTCAGTTCCCTAAGCAGAGTTGAACTAGATATGGTCAGTGTGTAGGAAGCACAGTTCTTTTGTTCTGAGCAAGCTCACTGTTTGGACCCCATAGGAAACACAGTAGAATAGAAGAGTGCTCTTTTCTCAAAAGCAGAGTGTGTTTCATGTAAGGCGAGCTAGCATTTGTTTCCCAGTCCTAAATGGAGTTGAATCACATGCAGTTTCTGGTCCTACGAGCAAGAGTTGTTTTCTGGTAAGAAGAGTCACTATTGTGCTCCCATTGCCATGCATAGAGCAAATAGCACTCGCGTCTGTTCCCAGCAAGTACAGTGTATCGGACTGAAGAGTAGCTACTGTTGTTGTCAGTTTCCTAAGCAGAGTTGAACGAGATATGGCCCGTGTGTGTAGGAAGCTCAGTTCTTTTGTTCTGAGCAAGCTCACTGTTTTGACCACATAGGAAACACAGTAGAGTAGAAGAGTGCTCTTTTCTCAAAAGCAGGGTGTGTTTCTTGTAAGGCGAACTAGTGTTTGTTTCCCAGTCCTAAATGGAGTTGAATCACATGCAGTTTCTGGTCCTACGAGCAAGAGTTGTTTTCTGGTAAGAAGAGTCACTATTGCGCTCCCATTGCCATACACAGTGCAAATAGCACTCGCGTCTGTTCCCAACAAGTACAGTGTATTGGACTGAATAGGAGCTACTGTACTGTCAGTTCCCTAAGCAGAGTTGAACTAGATATGGTCAGTGTGTAGGAAGCACAGTTCTTTTGTTCTCAGGAAGCTCACTCATCTGGCCCTATAGGAAACACAGTATAGTAGAAGAATGCTCTTTTGTCAAAAGCACAGAGTTTTTCTTGTAAGGCGAGCTAGCATTTCTTTCCCAGTCCTAAGTGGAGTTGAGACACATGCAGTTTTTGGTCCTACGAGCAAGAGTTTTTTTCTGGTAAGAAGAGTCACTATTGCACTTTCATTGCCATACACAGTGCAAATAGCACTTGCATCTGTTCCCAGCAAGTACAGTGTATTGGACTGAAGAGGATCTACTGTTCTTGTCAGTTTTTTAAGCAGAGTTGAACTAGATGTGGCCCGTGTGTGTAGGAAGCACAGTTCTTTTGTTCTGAGCAAGCTCACTGTTTTGGTCCTATAGGAAACACAGTTGAGTAGAAGAGTGCTCTTTTCTCAAAAGCAGAGTGTGTTTCTTGTAAGGCGAGCTCGCGTTTGTTTCCCAGTCCTAAATGGAGTTGCGTCACATGCAGTTTTTGGTCCTACGAGCAAGAGTTGTTTTCTGGTAAGAAGAGTCACTATTGCGCTCCAATTGCCATACACAGTGCAAATAGCACTCGCGTCTGTTCCCCGCAAGTACAGTGTATTTGACTGAATAGGAGCTACTGTTCTTGTCAGTTTCCTAAGCAGAGTTGAACTAGATATGGTCCGTGTGTGTAGGAAGCACAGTTCTTTTGTTCTGAGCAAGCTCACTGTTCTGGCCCGATAGGAAACACTGTAGAGTAGAAGAGTGCTCTTTTCTCAAAAGCAGAGTGTGTTTCTTGTAAAACGTGCTATCGTTTGTTTCCCAGTCCTAAATGGAGTTGAATCACATGCAGTTTCTGGTCCTATGAGCAAGAGTTGTTTTCTGGTAAGAAGAGTCACCATTGTGCTCCCATTGTCATACACAGGGCAAATAGCGCTGGCGTCTGTTCCCAGCATGTACAGTGTATTGGACTGAAGAGGATCTACTGTTTTTGTCAGGTTCCTAAGCAGAGTTGAACTAGATATGGCCGTGTGTGTAGGAAGCACAGTTCTTTTGTTCTGAGCAAGCTCACTGTTCTGGCCATATAGGAAACACAGTAGAGTAGAAGAGTGCTCTTTTCTCTAAAGCAGAGTGTGTTTCTTGTAAGGCGAGCTTGCGTTTGTTTCCTAGTCCTAAATGGAGTTGTGTCACATGCAGTTTTTGGTACTACGAGCAAGAGTTGTTTTCTGGTAAGAAGAGTCACTATTTCGCTCCAATTGCCATACACAGTGCAAATAGTACTCGCGTCTGTTCCCAGCAAGTACAGTGTATTGGACTGAATAGGAGCTACTGTTCTTGTCAGTTTCCAAAGCATAGTTGAACTAGATATGGTTCGTTTGTGTAGGAAGCACAGTTCTTTTGTTCTGAGCAAGCTCACTGTTCTGGCCCGATAGGAAACACTGTAGAGTAGAAGAGTGCTCTTTTCTCAAAAGCAGGGTGTGTTTCTTGTAAGGTGAACTAGTGTTTGTTTCCCAGTCCTAAATGGAGTTGAATCCCATGCAGTTTCTGGTCCTACGAGCAAGAGTTGTTTTCTGGTAAGGAAAGTCACTATTGCGCTCCCATTGCCATACACAGTGCAAATAGCACTCGCGTCTGTTCCCAACAAGTACAGTGTATCGGACTGAAGAGGAGCTACTGTTCTTGTAGGTTTCCTAAGCAGAGTTGAACAAGATATGGTCCGTGTGTAGGAAGCACAGTTTTCTGTTCTGAGCAAGCTCACTGTTTGGACCCCGTAGGAAACACAATAGAGTAGAAGAGTGCTCTTTTCTCAAGAGCAGAGTGTGTTTCTTGTAAGGCGAGCTACCATTTGTTTCCCAGTCCTAAATGGAGTTGAATCACATGCAGTTTCTGGTCCTACGAGCAATAGTTGTTTTATGGTAAGAATAGTCACTATTGCGCTGCCATTGCCATACACAGGACAAATAGCACTGGCGTCTGTTCCCAGCAAGTACAGTGTATTGGACTGAAGGGGATCTACTGTACTTGTCAGGTTCCTAAACAGAATTGAACTAGATATGGCCGTGTGTGTAGGAAGCACAGTTCTTTTATTCTGAGCAAGCTCACTGTTCTGGCCCTACAGGAAACACAGTAGAGTAGAAGAGTGCTCTTTTCTCAAAAGCAGAGTGTATTTCTTGTAAGGCGAGCTAGCGTTTGTTTCCCAGTCCTAAATGGAGTTGAGTCACATGCAGTTTCTGGTCCTAGGAACAAGAGTTGTTTTCTGGTAAGAAGAGTCACTATTGTGCTCCCATTGTCATACACAGGGCAAATAGTACTGATGTCTGTTCCCAGCATGTACAGTGTATTGGACTGAAGAGGATCTACTGTTCTTGTCAGTTTCCTAAGCAGAATTGAATAGATATGGCCCCTGTGTGCAGGAAGCACAGTTCTTTTGTTCTGAGGAAGCTCACTCATCTGGCCCTATAGGAAACACAGTATGGTAGAAGAATGCTCTTTTGTCAAAAGCACAGAGTTTTTCTTGTAAGGCGAGCTAGCATTTCTTTCCCAGTCCTAAATGGAGTTGAGACACATGCAGTTTTTGGTCCTACGAGCAAGAGTTTTTTTCTGGTAAGAAGAGTCGCTATTGCACTTTCATTGCCATACACAGTGCAAATAGCACTTGCATCTGTTCCCAGCAAGTACAGTGTATTGGACTGAAGAGGATCTACTGTTCTTGTCAGTTTTTTAAGCAGAGTTGAACTAGATGTGGCCCGTGTGTGTAGGAAGCACAGTTCTTTTGTTCTGAGCAAGCTCACTGTTTTGGTCCTATAGGAAACACAGTTGAGTAGAAGAGTGCTCTTTTCTCAAAAGCAGAGTGTGTTTCTTGTAAGGCGAGCTCGCGTTTGTTTCCCAGTCCTAAATGGAGTTGCGTCACATGCAGTTTTTGATCCTACGAGCAAGAGTTGTTTTCTGGTTAAGAAGAGTCACTATTGCGCTCCAATTGCCATACACAGTGCAAATAGCACTCGCGTCTGTTCCCCGCAAGTACAGTGTATTTGACTGAATAGGAGCTACTGTTCTTGTCAGTTTCCTAAGCAGAGTTGAACTAGATATGGTCCGTGTGTGGTAGGAAGCACAGTTCTTTTGTTCTGAGCAAGCTCACTGTTCTGGCCCGATAGGAAACACTGTAGAGTAGAAGAGTGCTCTTTCTCAAAAGCAGAGTGTGTTTCTTGTAAAACGTGCTATCGTTTGTTTCCCAGTCCTAAATGGAGTTGAAATCACATGCAGTTTCTGGTCCTATGAGCAAGAGTTGTTTTCTGGTAAGAAGAGTCACAATTGTGCTCCCATTGTCATACACAGGGCAAATAGCGCTGTGTCTGTTCCCAGCATGTACAGTGTATTGGACTGAAGAGGATCTACTGTTCTTGTCAGGTTCCTAAGCAGAGTTGAACTAGATATGGCCGTGTGTGTAGGAAGCACAGTTCTTTTGTTCTGAGCAAGCTCACTGTTCTGGCCATATAGGAAACACAGTAGCGTAGAAGAGTGCTCTTTTCTCTAAAGCAGAGTGTGTTTCTTGTAAGGCGAGCTTGCGTTTGTTTCCTAGTCCTAAATGGAGTTGTGTCACATGCAGTTTTTGGTACTACGAGCAAGAGTTGTTTTCTGGTAAGAAGAGTCACTATTTCGCTCAATTGCCATACACAGTGCAAATAGTACTCGCGTCTGTTCCCAGCAAGTACAGTGTATTGGACTGAATAGGAGCTACTGTTCTTGTCAGTTTCCAAAGCATAGTTGAACTAGATATGGTTCGTTTGTGTAGGAAGCACAGTTCTTTTGTTCTGAGCAAGCTCACTGTTCTGGCCCTATAGGAAACACAGTAGAGTAGAACAGTGCTCTTTTCTCAAAAGCAGAGTGTGTTTCTTGTAAGGCGAGCTAGGGTTTGTGTCCCAGTCCTAAATGGAGTTGAATCACATGCAGTTTCTGGTCCTACGAGCAAGAGTTGTTTTATGGTAAGAATACTAACTATTGCGCTGCCATTGCCATAGACAGGACAAATAGCACTGGCATCTGTTCCCAGCAAGTACAGAGTATTGCACTGAAGAGGATCTACTATTCTTGTCAATTTCCTAAGCAGAATTGAACTAGATATGACCGTATGTGTAGGAAGCACAGTTCTTTTGTTCTGAGCAAGCTCACTCTTTTGGTCTTAATGGAAACACAGTTGAGTAGAAGAGTGCTCTTTTCTCAAAAGCAGAGTGTGTTTCTTGTAAGTCGAACTCGCGTTTGTTTCCCAGGCCTAAATGGAGTTGAGTCACATGCAGTTTTTTGTCCTACGAGCAATAGTTGATTTCTGGTAAGACGAGTCACTATTGTGCTCCAATTGCCATACACAGTGAAAATAGCACTCGCGTCTGTTCCCAGCAAGTACAGTGTATTGGAATGAAGGGGAGCTACTGTTCTTGTCAGGTTCCTAAGCAGAGTTGAACTAGATATGGTCCGTGTGTGTAGGAAGCACAGTTCTTTTGTTCGGAGCAAGCTCACTTTTTGGACCCATAGGAAACACAGTAGAGTAGAAGAGTGCTCTCTTCTCAAAAGCAGATTGTGTTTCTTGTAAGGCGAGCTAGCATTTGTTTCCCAGTCTTAAATGGAGTTGAATCACATGCAGTTTCTGGTCCTAGGAGCAAGAGTTGTTTTCTGGTAAGAAGAGTCACTATTGTGCTCCCATTGTCATACACAGGGCATAAAGCACTCGTGTCTGTTCCCAGCAAGTACAGTGTTTTGGACTGAAGAGGATCTACTATTCTTGTCAGTTTCCTAAGCAGAATTGAACTAGATATGTCCGTGTGTTTAGGAAGCACAGTTCTTTTGTTCTCAGCAAGCTCACTGTTCTGGCCAGATAGGAAACACAGTAGAGTAGAAGAGTGCTCTTTTCTCAAAAGCAGAGTGTGTTTCTTGTAAGGCGAGCTAGCGTTTGTTTCCCAGTCCTAAATGGAGTTGAATCACATGCAGTTTCTGGTCCTACGAGCAAGAGTTGTTTTCTGGTAAGGAAGTAACTGTTTTGCTCCCATTGCCATACACAGTGCAAATAGCACTCGCGTCTATTCACAGCAAGTACAGTGTATCGGAATGAAGAGGAGCTACTGTTCTTGTCAGTTTCCTAAGCAGAGTTGAACTAGATATTGTCTGTGTGTAGGAAGCACAGTTTTTTGTTCTGAGCAAGCTCACTGTTTGGACCCCATAGGAAACACAGTAAAGTAGAAGAGTGCTCTTTTCTCAAAAGCAGAGTGTGTTTCTTGTAAGGCGAGCTAGTGTTTGTTTCGCAGTCCTAAATGGAGTTGAATCACATACAGTTTCTGGTCCTACGAGCAAGAGTTGTTTTCTGGTAAGGAAAGTAACTATTGTGCTCCCATTGCCATACACAGTGCAAATAGCACTCGCGTCTGTTCCCAGCAAGTACAGTGTATTGGACTGAAGAGGAGCTACTGTTCTTGTCAGTTTCCTAAGCAGAGTTGAACTAGATATGGCCCGTGTGTGTAGGAAGCACAGTTCTTTTGTTCTGAGCAAGCTCACTGTTTGGACCACATAGGAAACACAGTAGAGTAGAAAAGTGCTCTTTTCTCAAAAGCAGAGTGTGATTCATGTAAGGGGAGCTAGCATTTTTTTCCCAGTCCTAAATGGAGTTGAGACACATGCAGTTTCTGGTCCTACAAGCAAGAGTTTTTTTCTGGTAAGGAAAGTCACTTTGCGCTCCCATTGCCATACACAGTGCAAATAGCACTCGAGTCTGTTCCCAGCATTGCAGTGTATCGGACTGAAGAGGAGCTACTGCTCTTGTCAGTTTCCTAAGCAGAGTTGAACTAGATATGGCCCGTGTGTGTAGGAAGCACAGTTCTTTTGTTCTGATCAAGCTCACTGTTCTGGCCTTACAGGAAACACAGTAGAGTAGAAGAGTGCTCTTTTCTCTAAAGCAGAGTGTGTTTCTTGTAAGGCGAGCTAGCGTTTGTTTCCCAGTCCTAAATGGAGTTGAATCACATGCAGTTTTTTGTCCTACGAGCAAGAGTTGTTTTCTGGTAAGAAGAGTCACTATTGCGCTGCCATTGCCATACACAGGACAAATAGCACTGGCGTCTGTTGCCAGGAAGTACAGTGTATTGGACTGAAGAGGATCTACTGTTCTTGTCAGGTTTATAAGCAGAATTGAACTAGATATGGCCGTGTGTGTAGGAAGCACAGTTTTTTTGTTCTGATCAAGTTCACTGTTCGGACCCCATAGGAAACACAGTAGAGTAGAAGAGTGCTCTTTTCTCTAAAGCAGATTGTGTTTCTTGTAAGGCGAGCTAGCAATTGTTTCCCAGTCCTAAATGGCGTTGAATCACATACAGTTTCTGGTCCTACGAGCAAGAGTTGTTTTCTGGTAAGGAAAGTCACTATTGCGCTCCCATTGCCATACACAGTGCAAATAGCACTCGCGTCTGTTCCCAGCAAGTACAGTGAATTGGACTGAAGAGGAGCTACTGTTCTTCTCAGTTTCCTAAGCAGAGTTGAACTAGATATGGCCCGTGTGTCCAGGAAGCACAGTTCATTTGTTCTGAGCAAGCTCACTGTTTGGACCCCATAGGAAACACAGTAGAGTAGAAGAGTTCTCTTTTCTCTAAAGCAGAGTGTGTTTCTTGTAAGGCGAGCTAGCGTTTGTTTCCCAGTCCTAAATGGAGTTGAATCACATGCAATTTCTGGTGCTACGAGCAAGAGTTTTTTATGGTAAGAATAGTCACTATTGCGCTGCCATTGCCATACACAGGACAAATAGCACTGCCGTCTGTTCCCAGCAAGTACAGTGTATTGGACTGAAGAGGATCTACTGTTCTTGTCAGGTTCCTAATCAGAATTGAACTAGATATGGCCGTGTGTGTTGGAAGCACAGTTCTTTTGTTCTGAGCAAGCTCACTGTTCTGGCCCTACAGGAAACACTTTAGAGTAGAAGAGGGCTCTTTTCTCAAAAGCAGAGTGTGTTTCTTGTAAGGTGAACTAGTGTTTGTTTCCCAGTCCTAAATGGAGTTGAATACCATGCAGTTTCTGGTCCTAGGAGCAAGAGTTGTTTCTGGTAAGAAGAGTCACTATTGCACTGTCATTGATATACACAGGACAAATAGCACTGGCGTCTGTTCCCAGGAAGTAGAGTGTATTGGACTGAAGAGGATCTACTGTTCTTGTCAGTTTTATAAGCAGAATTGAACTAGATATGGCCGTGTGTGTAGGAAGCACAGTTTTTTTGTTCTGAGCAAGCTCACTGTTTGTACCCCATAGGAAACACAGTAGAGTAGAAGAGTGCTCTTTTCTCTAAAGCAGATTGTATTTCTTGTAAGGCGAGCTAGCATTTGTTTCCCAGTCCTAAATAGAGTTGAATCACATACAGTTTCTGGTCCTACGAGCAAGAGTTGTTTTCTGGTAAGGAAAGTCACTATTGCGCTCCCAATGCCATACACAGTGCAAATAGCACTCGCGTTTGTTCCCAGCATGTACAGTGTATTGGACTGAAGAGGAGGTACTGTTCTTGTCAGTTTCCTAAGCAGAGTTGAACTAGATATGGCTCATGTGTGTAGGAAGCACAGTTCTTTTGTTCTGAGCAAGCTCACTGTTTGGACACCATAGGAAACACAGTAGAGTAGAAGAGTGCTCTTTTCAAAAGCAGAGTGTGTTTCTTGTAAGGCGAGCTAGCGTTTGTTTTACAGTCCTAAACGGAGTTGAATCACATGCAGTTTCTTGTCCTACAAGCAAGGGTTGTTTTCTGGTAAGAAGAGTCACTATTGAGCTGCCATTGCCATACACAGGACAAATAACACTGGCGTCTTTTCCCAGCAAGTACAGTGTATTGGATGGAAGAGGATCTACTGTTCTTGTCAGGTTCCTAAGCAGACTTGAACTAGATATGGCCGTGTGTGTAGGAAGCACAGTTTTTTTGTTCTGAGCAAGCTCACTGTTCGGACCCCATAGGAAACACAGTAGAGTATAGAGTGCTCTTTCCTCAAAAGCAGAGTGTGTTTCTTGGAAGGCGAGCTAGCGATGGTTCCCAGTCATAAATGGAGTTGAGTCACATGCAGTTTTTTGTCCTACGAGCAAGAGTTGTGTTCTGGTAAGAAGAGTAACTATTGTGCTCCCATTGTCATACACAGGGCAAATAGCACACGCGTCTGTTCCCAGCATGTACAGTGTATTGGACTGAAGAGGATCTACTGTTCTTGTCAGGTTCCTAAGCATAGTTGAACTAGCTATGGCCGTGTGTGTAGGAAGCACAGTTCTTTTGTTCTGAGCAAGCTCACTGTTCTGGCCCTATAGGAAACACAGTAGAGTAGAAGAGTGCTCTTTTCTCAAAAGCAGAGTGTATTTCTTGTAAGGTGAGCTAGCGTTTGTTTCCCAGTTCTATATGGAGTTGAATCCCATGCAGTTTCTGGTCCTACGAGCAAGAGTTGTTTTTTGGTAAGGAAAGTCACTATTGCGCTCCCATTGCCATAAACAGT
The DNA here is from genome assembly GCF_949786415.1 of Peromyscus eremicus. NCBI lineage: Eukaryota > Metazoa > Chordata > Mammalia > Rodentia > Cricetidae > Peromyscus > Peromyscus eremicus. Next base: position 67,531 of record NW_026734943.1, on the reverse strand, counting down.
GCAAATAGCACTCGCGTCTGTTCCCAGCAAGTACAGTGTATCGGACTGAAGAGGAGCTACTGTTTCTGTCAGTTTCCTAAACAGAGTTGAACGAGATATGTCCCGCGTGTGTAGGAAGCACAGTTCATTTTTTCTGAGCAAGCTCACTGTTTGGACCCCATAGGAAACACAGTAGAGTAGAAGAGTGCTCTTTTCTCTAAAGCAGAGTGTGTTTCTTGTAAGGCGAGCTAGCGTTTGTTTCCCAGTCCTAAATGGAGTTGAATCACATGCAGTTTCTTATCCTAAAAGCAAGAGTTGTGTTCTGGTAAGAAGAGTCACTATTGTGCTGCCATTGCCATACACAGGACAAATAGCACTGGCGTCTCTTCCCAGCAAGTACAGTGCATTGGACGGAAGAGGATCTACTGTTCTTTTCAGGTTCCTAATCAGACTTGAACTAGATATGGCCATGTTTGTAGGAAGCACAGTTTTTTTGTTCTGAGCAAGCTCACTGTTTGGACCCCATAGGGAACACAGTAGAGTAGAAGAGTGCTCTTTTCTCTAAAGCAGAGTGTGTTTCTTGTAAGGCGAGCTCGCCTTTGTTTGCCAGTCCTAAATGGCGTTGTCACAGGCAGTTTTTGGTCCTACGAGCAAGAGTTGTTTTATGGTAAGAAGAGTCACTATTGCACTGCCATTGCCATACACAGGTCAAATTCCACTGGCGTCTCTTCGCAGCAAGTACAGTGTATTGGACTGAAGAGGATCTACTGTTCTTGTCAGGTTCGTAAGCATAATTGAACTAGATATGGCCGTGTGTGTAGGAAGCACAGTTCTTTTGTTCTGAGCAAGCTCACTGTTCAGACCCCATAGGAAACTCAGTAGAGTAGAAGAGTGCTCTTTTCTCAAAAGCAGAGTGTGTTTCTTGTAAGGCGAGCTAGCGTTTGTTTCCTAGCCCTGATTGGAGTTCAATCACAGGCAGTTTCCGGTCCTATGCGCAAGAGTTGTTTTCTGGTAAGGAAAGATACTATTGTGCTCTCATTGCCATACACAGTGCAAATAGCACTCGCGTCTGTTCCCAGCAAGTACAGTGTATTGGACTAAATAGCAGCTACTGTTCTTGTCAGTTTCCTAATCAGAGTTGAACTAGATATGGTCGGTGTGTGTAGGAAGCACAGTTCTTTTGTTCTGAGCAAGCTAACTGTTTGGACCCCATAGGAAACACAGTAGAGTAGAAGAGTGCTCTTTTCTCAAAAGCAGAGTGTGTTTGTTGTAAGGCGAGCTAGCGTTTGTTTCCCAGTCCTAAATGGAGTTGGATCCCATGCAGTTTCTGGTCCTATTGTCAAGAGTTGTTTTATGGCAAGAATAGTAAATATTGCGCTGCCATTGCCATACACAGGACAAATAGCACTGGAGTCTGTTCCCAGCAAGTACAGTGTATTGGACTGAAGAGGAGCTACTGTTCTTGTCAGGTTCCTAAGCAGAATTGAACTAGATATGGCCGTGTGTGTAGGAAGCACAGTTCTTTTGGTTTGAGCAAGTTCACTGTTTGGACCTCTTAGGAAACACAATAGAGTAGAAGAATGCTTTTTTCTCTAAATCAGAGTGTGTTTCTTGTAAGGCAAGCTAGCATTTGTTTCCCAGTCCTAAATGGAGTTGAATCACATACAGTTTCTGGTCCTACGAGCAAGAGTTGTTTTCTGGTAAGGAAAGTCACTATTGCGCTCCCATTGCCATACACAGTGCAAATAGCACTCGCGTCTGTTCCCAGCAAGTACAGTGTATTGGACTGAAGAGGAGCTACTGTTCTTGTCAGTTTCCTAAGCAGAGTTGAACTAGATATGGCCCGTGTGTGTAGGAAGCACAGTTCTTTTGTTCTGAGCAAGCTCACTCTTCTGGCCCTATAGGAAACACAGTAGAGTAGAAGAGTGCTCTTTTCTCTAAGCAGAGTGTGTTTCTTGTAAGGCCAGCTAGCGTCTGTTTCCCAGTCCTAAATGGAGTTGAATCACATGCAGTTTCCTGTCCTACGAGCAAGAGTTGTTTTCTGGTAAGAAGAGTCACTATTGTGCTCCAATTGTCATACACAGGGCAAATAGCACTGGCGTCTGTTCCCAGTATGTACAGTGTATTGGACTGAACAAGATCTACTGTTCTTGTCATGTTCCTAAGCAGAGTTGAACTAGATATGGCCGTGTGTGTAGGAAGCACAGTTCTTTTGTTCTGAGCAAACTCACTGTTCTGGCACTATAGGAAACACAGTAGAGTAGAACAGTGCTCTTTTCTCAAAAGCAGAGTATGTTTCTTGTAAGTCGACCAGCGTTTGTTTCCCAGTCCTAAATGGAGTGAATTCACATGCAGTTTCTGGTCCTACGAGCAAGAGTTGTTTTCTGGTAAGACGAGTCACTATTGTGCTCCAATAGCCATACACAGTGCAAATAGCACTCGCGTCTGTTCCCTGCAAGTACAGTGTATTGGAATGAAGAGGAGCTACTGTTCTTGTCAGTTTCCTAAGCAGACTTGATCAAGATATGGCCGTGTGTGTAGGAAGCACAGTTTTTTTGTTCTGAGCAAGCTCACTGTTCGGAACACATAGGAAACACAGTAGAGAAGAAGAGTGCTCTTTTCTCAAAAGCAGAGTGTGTTTTTGGAAGTCGAGCTAGCGTTTGTTTGCCAGTCCTAAATGGAGTTGAGTCACATGCAGTTTTTTGTCCTACGAGCAAGAGTTGTTTTCTGGTAAGACGAGTCACTATTGTGCTCCAATTGCCATACACAGTGCAAATAGCACTCGCGTCTGTTCAGAGCAAGTACAGTGTATTGGACTGAAGAGGAGCTACTGTTCTTGTCAGTTTCCTAAGCTGAGTTGAACTAGATATGGCCCGAGTGTAGGAAGTACAGTTCTTTTCTTCTGAGCAAGCTCACTGTTCTGGCCCTATAAGAAACACAGTAGAGTAGAAGAGTGCTCTTTTCTCTAAAGCAGAATGTGTTTCTTGTAAGGGGAGCTAGTTTTTGTTTCCCAGTCCTATATGGAGTTGAATCACATGCAGTTTCTGATCCTACAAGCAAGAGTTGTTTTTTGGTAAGGAAAGACACTATTGCGCTCCCATTGCCACACACAGTGCAAATAGCACATGCGCCTGTTCCCAGCAAGTACAGTGTATCAGACTGAAGAGGAGCTACTATTCTTGTCAGTTTCCTAAGCAGACTTGAACTAGATATGGCCGTGTGTGTAGGAAGCACAGTTTTTTTGTTCTGAGCAAGCTCACTGTTTGGAACACATAGGAAACACAGTAGAGTAGAAGAGTGCTCTTTTCTCAAAAGCAGAGTGTGTTTTTGGAAGGCGAGCTAGCATTTGTTTCCCAGTCCTAAATGGAGTTGAATCCCATGCAGTTTCTGGTCCTAGGAGCAAGAGTTGTTTTCTGGTAAGAAGAGTCACTATTGTGCTCCCATTGTCATACACAGGGCATATAGCACTCGTGTCTGTTCCCAGCAAGTACAGTGTTTTGGACTGAAGAGGATCTACCATTCTTGTCAGTTTCCTAAGCAGAATTGAACTAGATATGACCGTGTGTTTAGGAAGCACAGTTCTTTTGTTCTCAGCAAGCTCACTATTCTGGCACAATAGGAAACACAGTAGAGTAGAAGAGTGCTCTTTTCTCAAAAGCAGAGTGTGTTTCTTGTAAGGCTAGCTAGCGTTTGTTTCCCAGTCCTAAATGGAGTTGAATCACATGCAGTTTCTGGTCCTACGAGCAAGAGTTGTTTTCTGATAAGGAAGTAACTGTTGTGCTCCCATTGCCATACACAGTACAAATAGCACTCGCGTCTATTCACAGCAAGTACAGTGTATCGGAATGAAGAGGAGCTACTGTTCTTGTCAGTTTCCTAAGCAGAGTTGAACTAGATATTGTCCATGTGTAGGGAGCACAGTTTTTTGTTCTGAGCAAGCTCACTGTTTGGACCCCATAGGAAACACAGTAAAGTAGAAGAGTGCTCTTTTCTCCAAAGCAGAGTGTGTTTCTTGTAAGGCGAGCTAGTGTTTGTTTCGCAGTCCTAAATGGAGTTGAATCACATGCAGTTTCTGGTCCTAAGAGCAAGAGTTGTTTTCTGGAAAGAAGAGTCACTATTGCGCTGCCATTGCCATACACAGGACAAATAGCACTGTTGTCTGTTCCCAGCAAGTACAGTGTATTGGTCTGAAGAGGATCTACTGTTCTTGTCAGGTTTATAAGCAGAATTGAACTAGATATGGCCATGTGTGTAGGAAGCACAGTTTTTTTGTTCTGAGCAAGCTCACTGTTCGGACCCCATAGGAAACACAGAAGAGTAGAAGAGTGCTCTTTTCTCTAAAGCAGATTGTGTTTATTGTAAGGCGAGCTAGCATTTGTTTCCCAGTCCTAAATGGAGTTGAATCACATACAGTTTCTGGTCCTACGAGCAAGAGTTGTTTTCTGGTAAGGAAAGTCACTATTGCGCTCCCATTGCCATACACAGTGCAAATAGCACTCGCGTCTGTTCCCAGCAAGTACAGTGTATTGGACTGAAGAGGAGCTACTGTTCTTGTCAGTTTCCTAAGCAGAGTTGAACTAGATATGGCCCGTGTGTGTAGGAAGCACAGTTCTTTTGTTCTGAGCAAGCTCACTGTTCTGGCCCTATAGAAAACACAGTAGAGTAGAAGAGTGCTCTTTTCTCTAAGCAGAGTGTGTTTCTTGTAAGGCCAGCTAGCGTCTGTTTCCCAGTCCTAAATGGAGTTGAATCACATGCAGTTTCTTGTCCTAAAAGCAAGAGTTGTGTTCTGGTAAGAAGAGTCACTATTGTGCTGCCATTGCCATACACAGGACAAATAGCACTGGCGTCTCTTCCCAGCAAGTACAGTGCATTGGACGGAAGAGGATCTACTGTTCTTGTCAGGTTCCTAATCAGACTTGAACTAGATATGGCCATGTTTGTAGGAAGCACAGTTTTTTTGTTCTGAGCAAGCTCACTGTTTGGACCCCATAGGGAACACAGTAGAGTAGAAGAGTGCTCTTTTCTCTAAAGCAGAGTGTGTTTCTTGTAAGGCGAGCTCGCCTTTGTTTACCAGTCCTAAATGGAGTTGTCACAGGCAGTTTTTGGTCCTACGAGCAAGAGTTGTTTTATGGTAAGAAGAGTCACTATTGCGCTGCCATTGCCATACACAGGACAAATTCCACTGGCGTCTGTTCCCAGCAAGTACAGTGTATTGGACTGAAGAGGATCTACTGTTCTTGTCAGGTTCCTAAGCATAATTGAAATAGATATGGCCGAGTGTGTAGGAAGCACAGTTCTTTTGTTCTGAGCAAGCTCACTATTCGGACCCCATAGGAAACTCAGTAGAGTAGAAGAGTGCTCTTTTCTCAAAAGCAGAGTGTGTTTCTTGTAAGGCGAGCTAGCGTTTGTTTCCCAGTCCTAAATGGAGTTGAATCACATGCAGTTTCTGGTCCTACGAGCAAGAGTTGTTTTCTGGTAAGAAGAGTCAATATTGCGCTGCCATTGCCCTACACAGGACAAATAGCACTGGCGTCTGTTCCCAGCAAGTACAGTGTATTGGACTGAAGAGGATCTACTGTTCTTGTCAGGTTCCTAAGCAGAATTGAACTAGGTGTGACGGTGTGTGTAGGAATCACGTTTTTTTTTTTGTTCTGAGCAAGCTCACTGTTCGGACCTCATAGGAAACACAGTAGAGTAGAAGAGTGCTCTTTTCTCTAAAGCAGAGTGTGTTTCTTGTAAGGCGAGCTAGCGTTTGTTTCCTAGCCCTAATTGGAGTTCAATCACAGGCAGTTTCCGGTCCTATGAGCAAGAGTTGTTTTCTGGTAAGGAAAGTTACTATTGTGCTCCCATTGACATACACAGTGCAAATAGCACTCGCATCTGTTCCCAGCAAGTACAGTGTATTGGACTAAATAGCAGCTACTGTTCTTGTCAGTTTCCTAATCAGAGTTGAACTAGATATGGTCGGTGTGTGTAGGATGCACAGTTCTTTTGTTCTGAGCAAGCTAACTGTTTGGACCCCATAGGAAACACAGTAGAGTAGAAGAGTGCTCTTTTCTCAAAAGCAGAGTGTGTTTCTTGTAAGGCGAGCTAGCGTTTGTTTCCCAGTCCTAAATGGAGTTGAATCCCATGCAGTTTCTGGTCCTATTGTCAAGAGTTGTTTTATGGTAAGAATAGTAAATATTGCGCTGCCATTGCCATACACAGGACAAATAGCACTGGAGTCTGTTCCCAGCAAGAACAGTGTATTGGACTGAAGAGGAGCTACTGTTCTTGTCAGGTTCCTAAGCAGAATTGAACTAGATATGGCCGTGTGTGTAGGAAGCACAGTTCTTTTGGTTTGAGCAAGTTCACTGTTCGGACCTCTTAGGAAACACAATAGAGTAGAAGAGTGCTTTTTTCTCTAAATCAGAGTGTGTTTCTTGTAAGGCGAGCTAGCATTTGTTTCCCAGTCCTAAATGGAGTTGCATCACATGCAGTTTCTGGTCCTACGAGCAAGAGTTGTTTTCTGCTAAGAAGAGTCACTATTGTGCTCCCATTGTCATACACAGGGCAAAGAGCACTCGCGTCTGTTCCCAGCATGCACAGTGTATTGGACTGAAGAGGATCTACCGTTCTTGTCAGGTACCTAAGCAGAGTTGAACTAGATATGGCCGTGTGTGTAGGAAGCACAGTTCTTTTGTTCTGAGCAAGCTCACTGTTCTGGCCCTATAGGAAACATAGTATAGTAGAAGAGTGCTCTTTTCTCAAAAGCAGAGTGTGTTTCTTGTAAGGCGAGCTAGCGTTTGTTTCCCAGTCCAATATAGAGTTTAATCACATGCAGTGTCTGGTCCTACAAACAAGAGTTGTTTTCTGGTAAGAAGAGTCACTGTTGCGCTGCCATTGCCATACACAGGACAAATAGCACTGGCCTCTTTTCCCAGCAAGTACAGTGTATTGGACGGAAGAGGATCTACTGTTCTTGTCAGGTTCTTAAGCAGATTTGAACTAGATATGGCCGTGTGTGTAGGAAGCACAGTTTTTTTGTTCTGAGCAAGCTCACTGTTCGGACGACATAGGAAACACAGTAGAGTAGAAGAGTGCTCTTTTCTCTAAAGCAGAGTGTGTTTCTTGTAAGGCGAGCTCGCGTTTGTTTCCCAGTCCTAAATGGAGTTGAGTCACAGGCAGTTTTTGGTCCTACGATCAAGAGTTGTTTTCTGGTAAGAAGAGTCACTATAGCGCTCCAAATTCCATACACAGTGTAAATAGCTCTCGCATCTGTTCCCAGCAAGTATAGTGTATTGGACTGAATAAGAGCTACTGTTCTTGTCAGTTTCCTAAGCAGAGTTGAGCTAGATATTTCCCGTGTAGGAAGCACAGTTCTTTTGTTCTGAGCAAGCTCACGGTTTGGACCCCATAGGAAACACAGTAGAGTAGCAGAGTGCTCTTTTCTCTAAAGCAGAGTGTGTTTCTTGTAAGGCGAGCTTGCGTTTGTTTCCCAGTCCTAAATGGAGTTCAATCACAGGCAGTTTCCGGTCCTATGAGCAAGACTTGTTTTCTGGTAAGGAAAGTTAATATTGTGCTTCCATTGCCATACACAGTGCAAATATCACTCGCGTCTGTTCCCAGCAAGTGCAGTGTATTGGACTGAATAGGAGCTACTGTTCTTGTCAGTTTCCTAAGCAGAGTTGAACTAGATATGGTCGGTGTGTGTAGGAATCTCAGTTCTTTTGTTCTGAGCAAGCTCACTGTTTGGACCCCATAGGAAACACAGTAGAGTTGAAGAGTGCTCTTTTCTCAAAAGCAGAGTGTGTTACTTGTAAGGAGAGCTAGCGTTTGTTTCCCAGTCCTAAATGGAGTTGAATCCCATGCAGTTTCTGGTCCTATGAGCAAGAGTTGTTTTCTGGTAAGAATAGTCAATATTGTGCTGCCATTGCCATACACAGGACAAATAGCACTGGAGTCTGTTCTCAGCAAGTACAGTGTATTGGACTGAAGAGGATCTACTGTTCTTGTCAGGTTCCTAAGCAGAATTGAACTAGATATGGCCGTGTGTGTAGGAAGCACAGTTCTTTTGGTTTGAGCAAGTTCACTGTTCGGACCTCTTAGGAAACACAATAGAGTAGAAGAGTGCTTTTTTCTCTAAATCAGAGTGTGTTTCTTGTAAGGCGAGCTAGTGTTTGTTTCCCAGTCCTAAATGGAGTTGCCTCACATGCAGTTTCTGGTCCTACGAGCAAGAGTTGTTTTCTGTTAAGAAGAGTCACTATTGTGCTCCCATTGTCATACACAGGGCAAATATCACTCGCGTCTGTTCCCAGCATATACAGTGTATTGGACTGAAGAGGATCTACTGTTCTTGTCAGGTTCCTAAGCAGAGTTGAACTAGATATGGCCGTGTGTGTAGGAAGCACAGTTCTTTTGTTCTGAGCAAGCTCACTGTTCTGGCCCTATAGGAAACACAGTAGAGTAGAAGAGTGCTCTTTTCTCAAAAGCAGAGTGTGTTTCTTGTAAGGCGAGCTAGCGTTTGTTTCCCAGTCCTAAATGGAGTGGAATCACATGCAGTTTCTGGTCCTATGTGCAAGAGTTGTTTTCTGGTAAGGAAAGTCACTATTGCGCTCCCATTGCCATACACAGTGCAAATAGCACACGCGTCTGTTCCCAGCAAGTACAGTGTATCAGACTGAAGAGGAGCTACTGTTCTTGTCACTTTCCTAAGCAGAGTTGAACTAGATATGGCCCGTGTGTGTTAGAAGCACAGTTCTTATGTTCTGAGCAAGCTCACTGTTCTGGCCCTATAGGAAACACAGTAGAGTAGAAGAGTGCACTTTTCTTAAAAGCAAAGTGTGTTTCTTGTAAGGCGAGCTCGCGTTTGTTTCCCAGGCCTAAATGGAGTTGAGTCACATGCAGTTTTATGTCCTTCGAGCAAGAGTTGTTTTCTGGTAAGAAGAGTCACTGTTGCGCTCCAAATGCCATATACAGTGCAAATAGCACTCGCGTCTGTTCCCAGCAAGTACAGTGTATCGGACTGAATAGGAGCTACTGTTCTTGTCAGTTTCCTAAGCAGACTTGATCTAGATATGGCCGTGTGTGTAGGAAGCACAGTTTTTTTGTTCTGAGCAAGCTCACTGTTCGGAAAACATAGGAAACACAGTAGAGTAGAAGAGTGCTCTTTTCTCAAAAGCAGAGCGTGTTTTTGGAAGTCGAGCTAGCGTTTGTTTGCCAGTCCTAAATGGAGTTGAGTCACATGCAGTTTTTTGTCCTACGAGCAAAAGTTGTTTTCTGGTAAGACAAGTCACTATTGTGCTCCAATTGCCATACACAGTGCAAATAGCACTCGCGTCTCTTCAGAGCAAGTACAGTGTATTGGACTGAAGAGGAGTTACTGTTCTTGTCAGTTTCCTAAGCAGAGTTGAACTAGATATGGCCCGAGTGTAGGAAGCACAGTTCTTTTCTTTTGAGCAAGCTCACTGTTCTGGCCCTATAGGAAACACAGTAGAGTAGAAGAGTGCTCTTTTCTCTAAAGCAGAGTGTGTTTCTTGTAAGACGAGTTAGCGTTTGTTTCCCAGTCCTAAATGGAGTGTAATCACATGCAGTTTCTGGTCCTACGAGCAAGAGTTGTTTTATGGTAAGAAGAGTCACTATTGCCCTGCCATTGCCATACACAGGACTAATAGCACTGTTGTCTGTTCCCAGCAGTATAGTGTATTGGACTGAAGAGGATCTACTGTTCTTGTCAGGTTCCTAAGCAGACTTGAACTAGATATGGCCGTGTGTGTAGGAAGCACAGTTTTTTTGTTCTGAGCAAGCTCACTGTTCGGAACACATAGGAAACACAGTAGAGTAGAAGAGTGCTCTTTTCTCAAAAGCAGAGTGTGTTTTTGGAAGGCGAGCTAGGGTTTGTTTCCCAGTCCTAAATGGAGTTGAGTCACATGCAGTTTTTGGTCCTACGAGCAAGAGTTGTTTTTTGGTAAGAAGAGTCACTGTTGGGCTCCAAATGTCATATACAGTGCAAATAGCACTCGCGTGTGTTCCCAGCAAGTACAGTGTATTGGACTGAATAGGAGCTACTGTTTTTGTCAGGTTCCTAAGCAGACTTGAACTAGATATGGCCGTGTGTGTAGGAAGCACAGTTTTTTTGTTCTGAGCAAGCTCACTGTTCGGAACCCATAGGAAACACTCTTTTCTCAAAAGCACAGTGTGTTTCTTGGAAGGCGAGCTAGCGTTTGTTTCCCAGTCCTAAATGGAGTTGAGTCACATGCAGTTTTTTGTCCTACGAGCAAGAGTTGTTTTCTGGTAAGACGAGTCACTATTGTGCTCCAATAGACATACACAGTGCAAATAGCAGTCCCGTCTGTTCCCAGGAAGTACAGTGTATCGGACTGAAGAGGAGCTACTGTTCTTGTCAGTTTCCTAAGCAGAGTTGAAATAGATATGGCCCGAGTGTAGGAAGCACAGTTCTTTTGTTCTGAGCAAGCTCACTGTTCTGGCCCTATAGGAAACACAGTAGAGTAGAAGAGTGCTCTTTTCTAAAAAGCAGAGCGTGTTTCTTGTAAGGTGAGCTAGCGTTTGTTTCCCAGTTCTAAATGGAGTTGAATCACATGCAGTTTCTGGTCCTACGAGCAAGAGTTGTTTTCTGGTAAGAAGAGTCAATATTGCGCTGCCATTGCCCTACACAGGACAAATAGCACTGGCGTCTGTTCCCAGCAAGTACAGTGTATTGGACTGAAGAGGAGCTACTGTTCTTGTCAGTTTCCTAAGCAGAGCTGAACTAGATATGGTCCATGTGTGTAGGAAGCACAGTTCTTTTGTTCTGAGCAAGCTCACTCTTTGGACCCCATAGGAAACACAGTAGAGTAGAAGAGTGCTCTTTTCTCAAAAGCAGAGTGTGTTTCTTGTAAGGCGAGCTAGCGTTTGTTTCCCAGTCCTAAATGGAGTTGAATCACATGCAGTTTCTGGTCCTATGAGCAAGAGTTGTTTTATGGTAAGAAGAGTCACTATTGCGCTGCCATTGCCATACACAGGACAAATAGCACTGTTGTCTGTTCTCAGCAGTACAGTGTATTGGACTGAAGAGGATCTACTGTTCTTGTCAGGTTCCTAAGCAGAAATGAACAAGGTGTGACGGTGTGTGTAGGAATCACGTTTTTTTTTGTTCTGAGCAAGCTCACTGTTCGGACCTCATAGGAAACACAGTAGAGTAGAAGAGTGCTCTTTTCTCTAAAGCAGAGTGTGTTTCTTGTAAGGCGAGCTAGCGTTTGTTTCCTAGCCCTGATTGGAGTTCAATCACAGGCAGTTTCCGGTCCTATGAGCAAGAGTTGTTTTCTGGTAAGGAAAGTTACTATTGTGCTCCCATTGCCATACACAGTGCAAATAGCACTCGCGTCTGTTCCCAGCAAGTACAGTGTATTGGACTAAATAGCAGCTTCTGTTCTTGTCAGTTTCCTAATCAGAGTTGAACTAGATATGGTCGGTGTGTGTAGGAAGCACAGTTCTTTTGTTCTGAGCAAGCTAACTGATTGGACCCCATAGGAAACACAGTAGAGTAGAAGAGTGCTCTTTTCTCAAAAGCAGAGTGTGTTTCTTGTAAGGCGAGCTAGCGTTTGTTTCCCAGTCCTAAATGGAGTTGAATCACATGCAGTTTCTGTTCCTATTGTCAAGAGTTGTTTTATGGCAAGAATAGTAAATATTGCGCTGCCATTGCCATACACAGGACAAATAGCACTGGAGTCTGTTCCCAGCAAGTACAGTGTATTGGACTGAAGAGGAGCTACTGTTCTTGTCAGGTTCCTAAGCAGAATTGAACTAGATATGGCCGTGTGTGTAGGAAGCACAGTTCTTTTGGTTTGAGCAAGTTCACTGTTCGGACCTCTTAGGAAACACAATAGAGTAGAAGAGTGCTTTTTTCTCTAAATCAGAGTGTGTTTCTTGTAAGGCGAGCTAGCATTTGTTTCCCAGTCCTAAATGGAGTTGCATCACATGCAGTTTCTGGTCCTACGAGCAAGAGTTGTTTTCAGCTAAGAAGAGTCACTATTGTGCTCCCATTGTCATACACAGGGCAAAGAGCACTCGCGTCTGTTCCCAGCATGCACAGTGTATTGGACTGAAGAGGATCTACTGTTCTTGTCAGGTACCTAAGCAGAGTTGAACTAGATATGGCCGTGTGTGTAGGAAGCACAGTTCTTTTGTTCTGAGCAAGCTCACTCTTCTGGCCCTATAGGAAACATAGTATAGTAGAATAGTGCTCTTTTCTCAAAAGCAGAGTGTGTTTCTTGTAAGGCGAGCTAGCGTTTGTTTCCCAGTCCAATATGGAGTTGAATCACATGCAGTGTCTGGTCCTACAAACAAGAGTTGTTTTCTGGTAAGAAGAGTCACTATTGCGCTGCCATTGCCATACACAGGACAAATAGCACTGGCCTCTTTTCCCAGCAAGTACAGTGTATTGGATGGAAGAGGATCTACTGTTCTTGTCAGGTTCTTAAGCAGATTTGAACTAGATATGGCCGTGTGTGTAGGAAGCACAGTTTTTTGTTCTGAGCAAGCTCACTGTTCGGACGCCATAGGAAACACAGTAGAGTAGAAGAGTGCTCTTTTCTCTAAAGCAGAGTGTGTTTCTTGTAAGGCGAGCTCACGTTTGTTTCCCAGTCCTAAATGGAGTTGAGTCACAGGCAGTTTTTGGTCCTACGATCAAGAGTTGTTTTCTGGTAAGAAGAGTCACTATAGCGCTCCAAATTCCATACACAGTGTAAATAGCTCTCGCATCTGTTCCCAGCAAGTATAGTGTATTGGACTGAATAGGAGCTACTGTTCTTGTCAGTTTCCTAAGCAGAGTTGAGCTAGATATTTCCCGTGTAGGAAGCACAGTTCTTTTGTTCTGAGCAAGCTCACGGTTTGGACCCCATAGGAAACACAGTAGAGTAGCAGAGTGCTCTTTTCTCTAAAGCAGAGTGTGTTTCTTGTAAGGCGAGCTTGCGTTTGTTTCCCAGTCCTAAATGGAGTTCAATCACAGGCAGTTTCCGGTCCTATGAGCAAGACTTGTTTTCTGGTAAGGAAAGTTAATATTGTGCTTCCATTGCCATACACAGTGCAAATAGCACTCGCGTCTGTTCCCAGCAAGTGCAGTGTATTGGACTGAATAGGAGCTACTGTTCTTGTCAGTTTCCTAAGCAGAGTTGAACTAGATATGGTCGGTGTGTGTAGGAATCACAGTTCTTTTGTTCTGAGCAAGCTCACTGTTTGGACCCCATAGGAAACACAGTAGAGTAGAAGAGTGCTCTTTTCTCAAAAGCAGAGTGTGTTTCTTGTAAGGAGAGCTAGCGTTTGTTTCCCAGTCCTAAATGGAGTTGAATCCCATGCAGTTTCTTGTCCTATGAGCAAGAGTTGTTTTCTGGTAAGAATAGTCAATATTGTGCTGCCATTGCCATACACAGGACAAATAGCACTGGAGTCTGTTCTCAGCAAGTACAGTGTATTGGACTGAAGAGGATCTACTGTTCTTGTCAGGTTCCTAAGCAGAATTGAACTAGATATGGCCGTGTGTGTAGGAAGCACAGTTCTTTTGGTTTGAGCAAGTTCACTATTCGGACCTCTTAGGAAACACAATAGAGTAGAAGAGTGCTTTTTTCTCTAAATCAGAGTGTGTTTCTTGTAAGGCGAGCTAGTGTTTGTTTCCCAGTCCTAAATGGAGTTGCCTCACATGCAGTTTCTGGTCCTACGAGCAAGAGTTGTTTTCTGTTAAGAAGAGTCACTATTGTGCTCCCATTGTCATACACAGGGCAAATATCACTCGCGTCTGTTCCCAGCATGTACAGTGTATTGGACTGAAGAGGATCTACTGTTCTTGTCAGGTTCCTAAGCAGAGTTGAACTAGATATGGCCGTGTGTGTAGGAAGCACAGTTCTTTTTTTCTGAGCAAGCTCACTGTTCTGGCCCTATAGGAAACACAGTAGAGTAGAAGAGTGCTCTTTTCTAAAAAGCAGAGTGTGTTTCTTGTAAGGTGAGCTAGCGTTTGTTTCCCAGTTCTAAATGGAGTTGAATCACATGCAGTTTCTGGTCCTACGAGCAAGAGTTGTTTTCTGTTAAGAAGAGTCAATATTGCGCTGCCATTGCCCTACACAGGACAAATAGCACTGGCGTCTGTTCCCAGCAAGTACAGTGTATTGGACTGAAGAGGAGCTACTGTTCTTGTCAGTTTCCTAAGCAGAGCTGAACTAGATATGGTCCGTGTGTGTAGGAAGCACAGTTCTTTTGTTCTGAGCAAGCTCACTCTTTGGACCCCACAGGAAACACAGTAGAGTAGAAGAGTGCTCTTTTCTCAAAAGCAGAGTGTGTTTCTTGTAAGGCGAGCTTGTGTTTGTTTCCCAGTCCTAAATGGAGTTGAATCACATGCAGTTTCTGGTCCTATGAGCAAGAGTTGTTTTATGGTAAGAAGAGTCACTATTGCGCTGCCATTGCCATACACAAGACAAATAGCACTGTTGTCTGTTCTCAGCAGTACAGTGTATTGGACTGAAGAGGATCTACTGTTCTTGTCAGGTTCCTAAGCAGAAATGAACAAGGTGTGACAGTGTGTGTAGGAATCACGTTTTTTTTTGTTCTGAGAAAGCTCACTGTTCGGACCTCATAGGAAACACAGTAGAGTAGAAGAGTGCTCTTTTCTCTAAAGCAGAGTGTGTTTCTTGTAAGGCGAGCTAGCGTTTGTTTCCTAGCCCTAATTGGAGTTCAATCACAGGCAGTTTCCGGTCCTATGAGCAAGAGTTGTTTTCTGGTAAGGAAAGTTACTATTGTGCTCCCATTGCCATACACAGTGCAAATAGCACTCGCGTCTGTTCCCAGCAAGTACAGTGTATTGGACTAAATAGCAGCTTCTGTTCTTGTCAGTTTCCTAATCAGAGTTGAACTAGATATGGTCGGTGTGTGTAGGAAGCACAGTTCTTTTGTTCTGAGCAAGCTAACTGATTGGACCCCATAGGAAACACAGTAGAGTAGAAGAGTGCTCTTTTCTCAAAAGCAGAGTGTGTTTCTTGTAAGGCGAGCTAGCGTTTGTTTCCCAGTCCTAAATGGAGTTGAATCACATGCAGTTTCTGTTCCTATTGTCAAGAGTTGTTTTATGGTAAGAATAGTAAATATTGTGCTGCCATTGCCATACACAGGACAAATAGCACTGGAGTCTGTTCCCAGCAAGTACAGTGTATTGGACTGAAGAGGAGCTACTGTTCTTGTCAGGTTCCTAAGCAGAATTGAACTAGATATGGCCGTGTGTGTAGGAAGCACAGTTCTTTTGGTTTGAGCAAGTTCACTGTTCGGACCTCTTAGGAAACACAATAGAGTAGAAGAGTGCTTTTTTCTCTAAATCAGAGTGTGTTTCTTGTAAGGCGAGCTAGCATTTGTTTCCCAGTCCTAAATGGAGTTGCATCACATGCAGTTTCTGGTCCTACGAGCAAGAGTTGTTTTCAGCTAAAAAGAGTCACTATTGTGCTCCCATTGTCATACACAGGGCAAAGAGCACTCGCGTCTGTTCCCAGCATGCACAGTGTATTGGACTGAAGAGGATCTACTGTTCTTGTCAGGTACCTAAGCAGAGTTGAACTAGATATGGCCGTGTGTGTAGGAAGCACAGTTCTTTTGTTCTGAGCAAGCTCACTCTTCTGGCCCTATAGGAAACATAGTATAGTAGAATAGTGCTCTTTTCTCAAAAGCAGAGTGTGTTTCTTGTAAGGCGAGCTAGCGTTTTTTTCCAGTCCAATATGGAGTTGAATCACATGCAGTGTCTGGTCCTACAAACAAGAGTTGTTTTCTGGTAAGAAGAGTCACTATTGCGCTGCCATTGCCATACACAGGACAAATAGCACTGGCCTCTTTTCCCAGCAAGTACAGTGTATTGGACGGAAGAGGATCTACTGTTCTTGTCAGGTTCTTAAGCAGATTTGAACTAGATATGGCCGTGTGTGTAGGAAGCACAGTTTTTTGTTCTGAGCAAGCTCACTGTTCGGACGCCATAGGAAACACAGTAGAGTAGAAGAGTGCTCTTTTCTCTAAAGCAGAGTGTGTTTCTTGTAAGGCGAGCTCACGTTTGTTTCCCAGTCCTAAATGGAGTTGAGTCACAGGCAGTTTTTGGTCCTACGATCAAGAGTTGTTTTCTGGTAAGAAGAGTCACTATAGCGCTCCAAATTCCATACACAGTGTAAATAGCTCTCGCATCTGTTCCCAGCAAGTATAGTGTATTGGACTGAATAAGAGCTACTGTTCTTGTCAGTTTCCTAAGCAGAGTTGAGCTAGATATTTCCCGTGTAGGAGGCACAGTTCTTTTGTTCTGAGCAAGCTCACGGTTTGGACACCATAGGAAACACGGTAGAGTAGCAGAGTGCTCTTTTCTCTAAAGCAGAGTGTGTTTCTTGTAAGGCGAGCTTGCGTTTGTTTCCCAGTCCTAAATGGAGTTCAATCACAGGCAGTTTCCGGTCCTATGAGCAAGACTTGTTTTCTGGTAAGGAAAGTTAATATTGTGCTTCCATTGCCATACACAGTGCAAATAGCACTCGCGTCTGTTCCCAGCAAGTGCAGTGTATTGGACTGAATAGGAGCTACTGTTCTTGTCAGTTTCCTAAGCAGAGTTGAACTAGATATGGTCGGTGTGTGTAGGAATCACAGTTCTTTTGTTCTGAGCAAGCTCACTGTTTGGACCCCATAGGAAACACAGTAGAGTAGAAGAGTGCTCTTTTCTCAAAAGCAGAGTGTGTTTCTTGTAAGGAGAGCTAGCGTTTGTTTCCCAGTCCTAAATGGAGTTGAATCCCATGCAGTTTCTTGTCCTATGAGCAACAGTTGTTTTCTGGTAAGAATAGTCAATATTGTGCTGCCATTGCCATACACAGGACAAATAGCACTGGAGTCTGTTCTCAGCAAGTACAGTGTATTGGACTGAAGAGGATCTACTGTTCTTGTCAGGTTCCTAAGCAGAATTGAACTAGATATGGCCGTGTGTGTAGGAAGCACAGTTCTTTTGGTTTGAGCAAGTTCACTTTTCGGACCTCTTAGGAAACACAATAGAGTAGAAGAGTGCTTTTTTCTCTAAATCAGAGTGTGTTTCTTGTAAGGCGAGCTAGTGTTTGTTTCCCAGTCCTAAATGGAGTTGCCTCACATGCAGTTTCTGGTCCTACGAGCAAGAGATGTTTTCTGTTAAGAAGAGTCACTATTGTGCTCCCATTGTCATACACAGGGCAAATATCACTCGCGTCTGTTCCCAGCATGTACAGTGTATTGGACTGAAGAGGATCTACTGTTCTTGTCAGGTTCCTAAGCAGAGTTGAACTAGATATGGCCGTGTGTGTAGGAAGCACAGTTCTTTTTTTCTGAGCAAGCTCACTGTTCTGGCCCTATAGGAAACACAGTAGAGTAGAAGAGTGCTCTTTTCTCAAAAGCAGAGTGTGTTTCTTGTAAGGCGAGCTAGCGTTTGTTTCCCAGTTCTAAATGGAGTGGAATCACATGCAGTTTCTGGTCCTATGAGCAAGAGTTGTTTTCTGGTAAGGAAAGTCACTATTGCGCTCCCATTGCCATACACAGTGCAAATAGCACATGCGTCTGTTCCAAGCAAGTACAGTGTATCAGACTGAAGAGGAGCTACTGTTCTTGTCACTTTCCTAAGCAGAGTTGAAATAGATATGGCCCGTGTGTGTTAGAAGCACAGTTCTTATGTTCTGAGCAAGCTCACTGTTCTGGCCCTATAGGAAACACAGTAGAGTAGAAGAGTGCACTTTTCTTAAAAGGAGAGTGTGTTTCTTGTAAGGCGAGCTTGTGTTTGTTTCCCAGTCCTAAATGGAGTTGAGTCACATGCAGTTTTTGGTAATACGAGCAAGAGTTGTTTTTTGGTAAGAAGAGTCACTGTTGCGCTCCAAATGTCATATACAGTGCAAATAGCACTCGCGTCTGTTCCCAGCAAGTACAGTGTATCGGACTGAATAGGAGCTACTGTTTTTGTAAGGTTCCTAAGCAGACTTGAACTAGATATGGCCCTGTGTATAGGAAGCACAGTTTTTTTGTTCTGAGCAAGTTCACTGTTCGGAACACATAGGAAACACAGTAGAGTAGAAGAGTGCTCTTTTCTCAAAAGCAGAGTGTGTTTTTGGAAGGCGAGCTAGCGTTTGTTTCCCAGTCCTAAATGGAGTTGAGTCACATGCAGTTTTTGGTCCTACGAGCAAGAGTTGTTTTTTGGTAAGAAGAGTCACTGTTGCGCTCCAAATGTCATATACAGTGCAAATAGCACTCGCGTCTGTTCCCAGCAAGTACAGTGTATCAGACTGAATAGGAGCTACTGTTTTTGTCAGGTTCCTAAGCAGACTTGAACTAGATATGGCCGTGTGTGTAGGAAGCACAGTTTTTATGTTCTGAGCAAGCTCACTGTTCGGAACAAATAGGAAACACAGTAGAGTATAAGAGTGCTCTTTTCTCAAAAGCAGAGTGTGTTTTTGGAAGGCGAGCTAGCGTTTGTTTCCCAGTCCTAAATGGAGTTGAGTCACAAGCAGTTTGTTGTCCTACGAGCAAGAGTTGTTTTCTGGTAAGTCGAGTCACTATTGTGCTCCAATTGCCATACACAGTGCAAATAGCACTCGCGTCTGTTCCAAGCAAGTACAGTGTATTGGACTGAAGAGGAGCTGCTGTTCTTGTCAGTTTCCTAAGCAGAGTTGAACTAGATATGGCCCGTGTATGTAGGAAGCACAGTTCTTTTTTTCTGAGCAAGCTCACTGTTCTGGCCCTATAGGAAACACAGTAGAGTAGAAGAGTGCTCTTTTCTCAAAAGCAGAGTGTGTTTCTTGTAAGGCGAGCTAGCGTTTGTTTCCCAGTTCTAAATGGAGTGGAATCACATGCAGTTTCTGGTCCTATGAGCAAGAGTTGTTTTCTGGTAAGGAAAGTCACTATTGCGCTCCCATTGCCATACACAGTGCAAATAGCACATGCGTCTGTTCCAAGCAAGT
Organism: Peromyscus eremicus; assembly: GCF_949786415.1. Taxonomy (NCBI): domain Eukaryota; kingdom Metazoa; phylum Chordata; class Mammalia; order Rodentia; family Cricetidae; genus Peromyscus; species Peromyscus eremicus. The sequence goes on along the minus strand of NW_026734943.1, from coordinate 48,611 downwards.
ACAGTGTATCAGACTGAAGAGGAGCTACTGTTCTTGTCACTTTCCTAAGCAGAGTTGAAATAGATATGGCCCGTGTGTGTTAGAAGCACAGTTCTTATGTTCTGAGCAAGCTCACTGTTCTGGCCCTATAGGAAACACAGTAGAGTAGAAGAGTGCACTTTTCTTAAAAGGAGAGTGTGTTTCTTGTAAGGCGAGCTTGTGTTTGTTTCCCAGTCCTAAATGGAGTTGAGTCACATGCAGTTTTTGGTAATACGAGCAAGAGTTGTTTTTTGGTAAGAAGAGTCACTGTTGCGCTCCAAATGTCATGTACAGTGCAAATAGCACTCGCGTCTGTTCCCAGCAAGTACAGTGTATCGGACTGAATAGGAGCTACTGTTTTTGTAAGGTTCCTAAGCAGACTTGAACTAGATATGGCCGTGTGTGTAGGAAGCACAGTTTTTTTGTTCTGAGCAAGTTCACTCTTCGGAACACATAGGAAACACAGTAGAGTAGAAGAGTGCTCTTTTCTCAAAAGCAGAGTGTGTTTTTGGAAGGCGAGCTAGCGTTTGTTTCCCAGTCCTAAATGGAGTTGAGTCACATGCAGTTTTTGGTCCTACGAGCAAGAGTTGTTTTTTGGTAAGAAGAGTCACTGTTGCGCTCCAAATGTCATATACAGTGCAAATAGCACTCGCGTCTGTTCCCAGCAAGTACAGTGTATCAGACTGAATAGGAGCTACTGTTTTTGTCAGGTTCCTAAGCAGACTTGAACTAGATATGGCCGTGTGTGTAGGAAGCACAGTTTTTATGTTCTGAGCAAGCTCACTGTTCGGAACACATAGGAAACACAGTAGAGTAGAAGAGTGCTCTTTTCTCAAAAGCAGAGTGTGTTTTTGGAAGGCGAGCTAGCGTTTGTTTCCCAGTCCTAAATGGAGTTGAGTCACAAGCAGTTTGTTGTCCTACGAGCAAGAGTTGTTTTCTGGTAAGTCGAGTCACTATTGTGCTCCAATTGCCATACACAGTGCAAATAGCACTCGCGTCTGTTCCGAGCAAGTACAGTGTATTGGGCTGAAGAGGAGCTGCTGTTCTTGTCAGTTTCCTAAGCAGAGTTGAACTAGATATGGCCCGTGTATGTAGGAAGCACAGTTCTTTTTTTCTGAGCAAGTTCACTGTTTGGACACCATAGGAAACACAGTAGAGTAGAAGAGTGCTCTTTCCTCAAAAGCAGAGTGTGTTTCATGTAAGGTGAGCTAGCATTTGTTTCCCAGTCCTAAATGGAGTTGAATCCCATGCAGATTCTGGTCCTACGAGCAAGAGTTGTTTTCTGGTAAGGAAAGTCACTATTGCACTCCCATTGCCATACACAGTGCAAATAGCCCTCCCTTCTGTTCCCAGCAAGTACAGTGTATCAGACTGAAGAGGATCTACTGTTCTTGTCAGGTTCCTAAGCAGACTTGAACTAGATGTGGCCGTGTTTGTAGGAAGCACAGTTTTTTTATTCTGAGCAAGCTCACTGTTCGGAACACATAGGAAACAGTAGAGTAGAAGAGTGCTCTTTTCTCAAAAGCAGAGTGTGTTTCTTGGAAGGCGAGCTAGTGTTTGTTTCCCAGTCCTAAATGGAGTTGAGTCACATGCAGTGTTTTGTCGTACGAGCAAGAGTTGTTTTCTGGTAAGACAAGTCACTATTGTGCTCCAATTGCCATACACAGTGCAAATAGCACTCGCGTCTGTTCCGAGCAAGTACAGTGTATTGGACTGAAGAGGAGCTACTGTTCTTGTCAGTTTCCTAAGCAGAGTTGAACTAGATATGGCCCGATTGTAGGAAGCACAGTTCTTTTCTTCTGAGCAAGCTCACTGTTCTGGCCCTATAGGAAACACAGTAGAGTAGAAGAGTGCTCTTTTCTCTAAAGCAGATAGTGTTTCTTGTAAGGCGAGCTAGCGTTTGTTTCCCAGTCCTAAATGGAGTGTAATCACATGCAGTTTCTGGTCCTACGAGCAAGAGTTGTTTTCTGGTAAGAAGAGTCACTATTGTGCTCCCATTGTCATACACAGGGCAAATAGCACACTCATCTGTTCCCAGCATGTACAGTGTATTGGACTGAAGAGGAGCTACTGTTCTTGTCAGGTTCCTAAGCAGAGTTGAACTAGATATGGCCCGTGTGTGTAGGAAGCACAGTTCTTTTGTTCTGAGCAAGCTCACTCTTCTGGCCCTATAGGAAACACAGTAGAGTAGAAGAGTGCTCTTTTCTCAAAAGCAGATTGTGTTTCTTGTAAGGGGAGCTAGCGTTTGTTACCCAGTCCTAAATGGAGTTGAATCACATGCAGTTTCAGGTCCTATGAGCAAGAGTTGTTTTCTGGTAAGGAAAGTCACTATTGCGCTCCCATTGCCATGCACAGTGCAAATAGCCCTCACGTCTGTTCCCAGCAAGTACAGTGTATTGGACTGAAGAGGATCTACTGTTCTTGTCAGGTTCCTAAGCAGAGTTGAACTAGATATGGTCCGTGTGTGTTGGAAGCACAGTTGTTTTGTTCTGAGCAAGCTCACTTTTTAGACCCCATAGGAAACACAGTAGAGTAGAAGAGTGCTCTTTTCTCAAAAGCAGAGTGTGTTTCTTGTAAGGCGAGCTAGCGTTTGTTTCCCAGTCCTAAATGGAGTTGAATCCCATGCAGTTTCTCGTCCTACGAGCAAGAGTTGTTTTCTGGTAAGAAGAGTCACTATTGCGCTGCCATTGCCATACACAGGACAAATAGCACTGTTGTCTGTTCCCAGCAGTACAGTGTATTGGACTGAAGAGGATCTACTGTTCTTGTCAGGTTCCTAAGCTGAATTGACCTAGGTATGGTGGTGTGTGTAGGAAGCACGGTTTTTTTTGTTCTGAGCAAGCTCACTGTTCGGAGGTCATAGGAAACACAGTAGAGTAGAAGAGTGCTCTTTTCTCAAAAGCAGAGTGTGTTTCTTGGAAGGCGAGCTAGTGTTTGTTTCCCAGTACTAAATGGAGTTGAGTCACATGCAGTTTTTTGTCCTACGATCAAGAGTTGTTTTCTGGTAAGACGAGTCACTATTGTGTTCCAATTGCCATACACAGTGCAAATAGCACTCGCGTCTGTTCCCAGCAAGTACAGTGTATTGGACTGAATAGGAGCTACTGTTCTTGTCAGTTTCCTAAGAAGAGTTGAACGAGATATGGCCCGTGTGTGTAGGAAGCACAGTTATGTTGTTCTGAGCAAGCTCACTGTTCGGACCCCATAGGAAGCACAGTAGAGTAGAAGAGTGTTCTTTTCTCTAAAGCAGAGTGTTTTCCTTGTAAGGTGAGCTCTCGTTTGTTTCCCAGTCCTAAATGGAGTTGAGTCACATGCAGTTTTTGGTCCTACGAGCAAGTCTTGTTTTCTGGTAAGAAGAGTCACTATTGCGCTCCAAATGCCATACACAGTGCAAATAGTACTCGCGTCTTTTCCCTTCAAGTACAGTGTATTGGACAGATTAGGAGCTACTGTTCTTGTCAGTTTCCTCAGCAGAGTTGAACTAGATATGGCCGTGTGTGTAGGAAGCACAGTTTTTTGTTCTGAGCAAGCTCAATTTTCGGAACACATAGGAAACACAGTAGAGTAGAAGAGTGCTCTTTTCTCAAAAGCAGAGTGTGTTTCTTGGACGTCGAGCTAGCATTTGTTTCCCAGTCCTAAATGGAGTTGAGTCACATGCAGTTTTTTGTCCTACGAGCAAGAGTTGTTTTCTGGTAAGACAAGTCACTATTGGGCTCCAATTGCCATACACAGTGCAAATAGCACTCGCGTCTGTTCCCTGCAAGTACAGTGTATTGGACTGAAGAGGATCTACTGTTCTTGTCAGGTTCCTAAGCTAAATTGAACTACATATGGCCGTGTGTGTAGGAAGCACAGTTCTTTTGTTCTGAGCAAGTTCAGTGTTCGAACTCCATAGGAAACATAGTAGAGTAGAAGAGTGCTCTTTTCTCAAAAGCAGAGTGTGTTTCTTGTAAGGCGAGCTAGCGTTTGTTTCCCAGTCCTATATGGAGTTGAGTCACATGCAGTTTTTTGTCCTACGAGCAAGAGTTGTTTTCTGGTAAGACGAGTCACTATTGTGCTCTAATTGCCATACACAGTGCAAATAGCACTCGCGTCTCTATCCTGCAAGTACAGTGTATTGGACTGAAAAGGAGCTACTGTTCTTGTCAGTTTCCTAAGCAGAGTTGAACTAGATATGGCCCTTGTGTGTAGGAAGCACAGTTCTTTTGTTCTGAGCAAGCTCACTGTTCGGACCCCATAGGAAACACAGTAGAGTAGAAGAGTGCTCTTTTCTCAAAAGCAGAGTGTGTTTCATGTAAGGCGAGCTAGCATTTGTTTCCCAGACCTAAATGGAGTTGAATCTCATGCAGTTTCTGTTCCTATGAGCAAGAGTTGTTTTATGGTAAGGAAAGTCACTATTGTGTTCCCATTGCCCTACACAAGGCAAATAGCACTCACGTCTTTTCCAAACAAGTACAGTGTATTGGACTGAATAGGAGCTACTGTTCTTGTCAGTTTACTAAGCAGAGTTGAACTAGATATGGTCCGTGTGTGTAGGAAGCACAGTTCTTTTGTTCTGAGCAAGCTCACTGTTTGGACCCCATAGGAAACACAGTAGAGTGGAAGAGTGCTCTTTTCTCTAAAGCAGAGTGTGTTTCTTGTAAGGCGAGCTACCATTTGTTTCCCAGTCCTAAATGAGGTGGAATCACATGCAGTTTCTGGTCCTACGAGCAAGAGTTGTTTTCTGGTAAAGAAAGTCACTATTGCACTCCCATTGCCATACACAGTGCAAATATCCCTCGCGTCTGTTCCCAGCAAGTACAGTGTATTGGACTGAAGAGGAGCTACTGTTCTTCTCAGTTACCTAAGCAGAGTTGAACTAGATATGGCCCGTGTGTGTAGGAAGCACAGTTCTTTTTTTCTGAGCAAGCTCACTGTTCTGGCCCTAAAGGAAACACAGTAGAGTAGAAGAGTGCTCTTTTCTCAAAAGCAGGGTGTGTTTCTTGTAAAGCGAGCTAGAGTTTGTTTCCCAGGCCTAAATGGAGTTGAATCACATGCAGTTTCTGGTATTACGAGCAAGAGTTGTTTTCTGTTAAGAAGAGTCACTATTGCGCTGCCATTGCCATACACAGGACAAATAGCACTGGAGTCTGTTCCCAGCAAGTACAGTGTATTGGACTGAAGAGGATCTACTGTTCTTGTCAGGTTCCTAAGCAGACTTGAACTAGATATGGCCGTGTGTGTAGGAAGCACAGTTTTTTTGTTCTCAGCAAGCTCACTGTTCGGAACACATAGGAAACACAGTAGAGTAGAAGAGTGCTCTTTTCTCAAAAGCAGAGTGTGTTTCATGTAAGGCGAGCTAGCATTTGTTTTCCAGTCCTAAATGGAGTTGAATCACATGCAGTATCTGGTCCAACGAGCAAGAGTTGTTTTCTGGTAAGGAAAGTCACTATTGCGCTCCCATTGCCATACAGAGTGCAAATAGCACTCGCGTCTGTTCCCAGCAAGTACAGTGTATCAGACTGAAGAGGAGCTACTGTTCTTGTCAGTTTCCTAAGCAGAGTTGAACTAGATATGGCCCGTGTGTAGGAAGCACAGTTCTTTTGTTCTGAGCAAGCTCACTGCTCTGGCCCTATAGGAAACACAGTAGAGTAGAAGAGTGCTCTTTACTCTAAAGCAGAGTGTGTTTCTTGTAAGGTGAGCTACCTTTTGTTTCCCAGTCCTAAATAGAGTTGAAACACTTGCAGTTTCTGGTCCTATGAGCAAGAGTTGTTTTATGGTAAGAAGAGTCACTATTGCGCTGCCATTGCCATACACAGGACAAGTAGCACTGGCGTCTGTTCCCAGCAAGTACAGTATATTGGACTGAAGAGGATCTACTGTTCTTGTCAGGTTCCTAAACAGAATTGAACTAGATATCGTCGTGTGTACGAAGCACAGTTCTTTTGTTCTGAGCAAGCTCACTGTTCGGACCCCATAGGAAACACAGTAGAGTAGAAGAGTGCTCTTTTCTCAAAAGCAGAGTGCGTTTCATGTAAGGCGAGCTAGCATTTGTTTCCCAGTCCTAAATGGAGATGAATCACAATAAGTTTCTGGTCCTACGAGCAAGAGTTGTTTTCTGGTAAGGAATGTCACTATTGTGCTCCCATTGCCATACACAGTGCAAATAGCACTCGCATCTGTTCCCAGCAAGTACAGTGTATGGGACTGAGTGAGGAGCTACTGTTCTTGTCAGTTTCCTAAGCAGAGTTGAACTAGATATGGACCGTGTGTGTAGGAAGCACAGTTCTTATGTTCTGAGCAAGCTCACTGTTCGGACCCTATAGGAAACACAGTAGAGTAGAAGAGTGCTCTTTTCTCAAAAGCAGAGTGTGTTTCTTGTAAGGCGAGCTAGCATTTGTTTCCAAGTCCTAAAGGGAGTTGAATACCATGCAGTTTCTGGTACTACGAGCAAGAGTTGTTTTATGGTAAGAAGAGTCACTATTGCACTGCCATTGCCATACACAGGACAAATAGCACTGGCATCTGTTCGCAGCAAGTACAGTGTATTGGGCTGAAGAGGATCTACTGTTCTTGTCAGGTTCCTAAGCAGACTTGAACTAGATATGACCGTGTGTGTAGGAAGCACAGTTTTTTTTTCTGAGCAAGCTCACTGTTCGGACCCCATAGGAAACACAGTAGAGTAGAAGAGTGCTTTTTTCTCAAAAGCAGAGTGTGTTTCTTTTAAGGCGAGCTAGCGTTTGTTTCCCATTCCTAAAATGAGTGGAATCACATGCCGTTTGTGTTCCTACGAGCAAGAGTTTTTTTCTGGTAAGGAAAGTCACTATTGTGCTCCCATTGCCATACACAGTGCAAATAGCCCTCCCATCTGTTCCCAGCAAGTACAGTGTATTGGACTGAAGAGGCGCTACTGTTCTTCTCAGATTCCTAAGCAGAGTTGAACTAGATATGGCCCGTGTGTGTAGGAAGCACAGTTCTTTTTTTCTGAGCAAGCTCACTGTTCTGGCCCTATGGGAAACACAGTAGAGTAGAAGAGTGCTCTTTTCTCAAAAGCAGAGTGTGTTTCTTGTAAAGCGAGCTAGAGTTTGTTTCCCAGTCCTAAATGGAGTTGCATCACATGCAGTTTCTGGTCCACGAGCAAGAGTTGTTTTCTGGTAAGAAGAGTCACTATTGCGCTGCCATTGCCATACACAGGACAAATAGCACTGGCGTCTGTTCCCAGCAAGTACAGTGTATTGGACTGAAGAGGATCTACTGTTCTTGTCAGGTTCCTAAGCAGACTTGAACTAGATATGGCCGTGTGTGTAGGAAGCACAGTTTTTTTGTTCTGAGCAAGCTCACTGTTTGGACCCTATAGGAAACACAGTAGTGTAGAAGAGTGCTCTTTTATCAAAAGCAGAGTGTGTTTCTTGTAAGGCGAGCTAGCATTTGTTTCCCAGTCCTAAATGGAGTTGATTCACATGCAGTTTCTGGTCCATGAGCAAGAGTTGTTTTCTGGTAAGAAGAGTCAGTATTGCGCTGCCATTGCCATACACAGGACAAGTAGCACTGGCATCTGTTCCCAGCAAGTACAGTGTATTGGACTGAAGAGGATCTACTGTTCTTGTCAGGTTCCTAAGCAGACTTGAACTAGATATGGCCGTGTGTGTAGGAAGCACAGTTTTTTTGTTCTGAGCAAGCTCACTTTTCAGAACACATAGGAAACACAGTAGAGTAGAAGAGTGCTCTTTTCTCAAAAGCAGAGTGTGTTTCTTAAAAGTCGAGCTAGCGTTTGTTTCCCAGTCCTAAATGGAGTTGAGTCACATGCAGTTTTTTGTCCTACGAGCAAGAGTTGTTTTCTGGTAAGACAAGTCACTATTGGGCTGCAATTGCCATACACAGTGCAAATAGCACTCGCGTCTGTTCCCTGCAAGTACATTGTATTGGACTGAATAGGAGCTACTGTTCTTGTAAGTTTACTAAGCAGAGTTGAACTAGATATGATCCGTGTGTGTAGGAAGCACAGTTCTTTTGTTCTGAGCAAGCTCACTGTTCTGGCCCTATAGGAAACACAGTAGAGTACAAGAGTGCTCTTTTCTCTAAAGCAGAGTGTGTTTCTTGTAAGGCGAGCTAGCGTTTGTTTTCCAGTCCTAAATGGAGTTGAATCACATGCAGTTTCTGGTCCTATGAGCAAGAGTTGTTTTATGGTAAGGAAAGTCACTATTGTGTTCCCATTGCCCTACAAAAGGCAAATAGCACTCGCGTCTTTTCCCAGCAAGTACAGTGTATTGGACTGAATAGGAGCTACTGTTCTTGTCAGTTTACTAAGCAGAGTTGAACTAGATATGGTCCGTGTGTGTAGGAAGCACAGTTCTTTTGTTCTGAGCAAGCTCACTGTTTGGACCCCATAGGAAACACAGTAGAGTGGAAGAGTGCTCTTTTCTCTAAAGCAGAGTGTGTTTCTTGTAAGGCGAGCTACCGTTTGTTTCCCAGTCCTAAATGGAGTGGAATCACATGCAGTTTCTGGTCCTACGAGCAAGAGTTGTTTTCTGGTAAAGAAAGTCACTATTGCGCTCCCATTGCCATACACAGTGCAAATAGCCCTCGCTTCTGTTCCCAGCAAGTACAGTGTATTGGACTGAAGAGGAGCTACTGTTCTTCTCAGTTTACTAAGCAGAGTTGAACTAGATATGGCCCGTGTGTGTAGGAAGCACAGTTCTTTTTTTCTGAGCAAGCTCACTGTTGTGGCCCTATAGGAAACACAGTAGAGTAGAAGAGTGCTCTTTCCTCAAAAGCAGAGTGTGTTTCTTGTAAAGCGAGCTAGAGTTTGTTTCCCAGTCCTAAATGGAGTTGAATCACATGCAGTTTCTGGTCCATGAGCAAGAGTTGTTTTCTGGTAAGAAGAGTCACTATTGTGCTGCCATTGCCATACACAGGACAAATAGCACTGGCGTCTGTTCCCAGCAAGTACAGTGTATTGGACTGAAGAGGATCTACTGTTCTTGTAAGGTTCCTAAGCAGACTTGAACTAGATATGGCCGTGTGTGTAGGAAGCACAGTTTTTTTGTTCTGAGAAGGTCACTTTTCAGAACACATAGGAAACACAGTAGAGTAGAAGAGTGCTCTTTTCTCAAAAGCAGAGTGTGTTTCTTAAAAGTCGAGCTAGCGTTTGTTTCCCAGTCCTAAATGGAGTTGAGTCACATGCAGTTTTTTGTCCTACGAGCAAGAGTTGTTTTCTGGTAAGACAAGTCACTATTGGGCTGCAATTGCCATACACAGTGCAAAAAGCACTCGCGTCTGTTCCCTGCAAGTACATTGTATTGGACTGAATAGGAGCTACTGTTCTTGTAAGTTTACTAAGCAGAGTTGAACTAGATATGATCCGTGTGTGTAGGAAGCACAGTTCTTTGGTTCTGAGCAAGCTCACTGTTTGGACCCCATAAGAAACACAGTAGTGTAGAAGAGTGCTCTTTTCTCAAAAGCAGAGTGTGTTTCATATAAGGCTAGCTAGCATTTGTTTCTCAGTCCTAAATGGAGTTGAATCACATGCAGTTTCTGGTCCTACGAGCAAGAGTTGTTTTCTGGTAAGGAAAGTCACTATTGTGTTCCCATTGCCATCCACAGTGCAAATAGCACTCGCGTCTGTTCCCAGCAAGTACAGTGTATCGGACTGAAGAGGAGCTACTGTTCTTGTCAGTTTCCTAAGCAGAGTTGAACTAGATATGGCCCGTGTGTGTAGGAAGCACAGTTTTTTTTTTCTGAGCAAGTTCACTGTTCTGGCCCTATAGGAAACACAGTAGAATAGAAGAGTGCTCTTTTCTCAAAAGCGGAGTGTGTTTCTTGTAAGGCAAGCTAGCGTTTGTTTCTTAGTCCTAAATGGAGTTGAATCACATGCAGTTTCAGGTCCTATGAACAAGAGTTCTTTTCTGGTAAGGAAAGTCACATTGCGCTCCCATTGCCATACACAGTGCAAATAGCACTCGTGTCTGTTCCCAGCAAGTACAGTGTATTGGACTGGATAGGTGCTACTGTTCTTCTCAGTTTCCTAAGCAGAGTTGAACTAGATATGATCCGTGTTTGTAGGAAGCACAGTTCTTTTTTTCTTTGCAAGCTCACTGTTTGTACCCCATAGGAAACACAGTAGAGCAGAAGAGTGCTCTTTTCTCTAAAGCAGAGTGTGTTACTTGTAAGGCAAGCTAGCGTTTGTTTCACAGTCCTAAATGGAGTTGAATCCCATGAAGTTTCTGGTACTACGAGCAAGAGTTGTTTTCTGGTAAAAAGTGTCACTATTGCGCTGCCATTGCCATACACAGGACAAATAGCACTGGCGTCTGTTCGCAGCAAGTACAGTATATTGGGCTGAAGAGGATCTATTGTTCTTGTCAGGTTCCTAAGCAGACTTGAACTAGATATGGCCGTGTTTGTAGGAAGCACAGTTTTTTTGTTCTGAGCAAGCTCACTGTTCGGACCCCATAGGAAACACAGTAGAGTAGAATCGTGCTTTTTTCTCAAAAGCAGAGTGTGTTTCTTTTAAGGCGAGCTAGCGCTTGTTTCCCATTCCTAAATGGAGTGGAATCACATGCAGTTTGTGTTCCTACGAGCAACAGTTGTTTTCTGGTAAGGAAAGTCACTATTGTGCTCCCATTGCCATACACAGTGCAAATAGCCCTCCCATCTGTTCCCAGCAAGTACAGTGTATTGGAAAGAAGAGGAGCTACTGTTCTTCTCAGTTTCCTAAGCAGAGTTGAACTACATATGGCCCGTGTGTAGGAAGCACAGTTCTTATGTTCTGAGCAAGCTCACTGTTCTGGCCCTATAGGAAACACAGTAGAGTAGAAGAGTGCTCTTTTCTCAAAAGCAGAGTGTGTTTGTGGTAAAGCGAACTAGAGTTTGTTTCCCAGTCCTAAATGGAGTTGAATCACATGCAGTTTCTGGTCCACGAGCAAGAGTTGTTTTCTGGTAAGAAGAGTCACTATTGCGCTGCCATTGCCATACACAGGACAAATAGCATTGGCGTCTGTTCCCAGCAAGTACACTGTATTGGACTGAAGAGGATCTACTGTTCTTGTCAGGTTCCTAAGGAGACTTGAACTAGATATGGCCGTGTGTGTAGGAAGCACAGTTTTTTTATTCTGAGCAAGCTCACTTTTCGGAACACATAGGAAACACAGTAGAGTAGAAGATTGCTCTTTTCTCAAAAGCAGAGTGTGTTTCTTGGACGTCGAGCTAGCATTTGTTTCCCAGTCCTAAATGGAGTTGAGTCACATGCAGTTTTTTGTCCTACGAGCAAGAGTTGTTTTCTGGTAAGACAAGTCACTATTGGGCTCCAATTGCCATACACAGTGCAAATAGCACTCGCGTCTGTTCCCTTCAAGTACAGTGTATTGGACTGAAGAGGAGCTACTGTTCTTGTCAGTTTCCTAAGCAGAGTGGAACTAGTTATGGCCCATGTGTAGGAAGCACAGCTCTTTTGTTCTGAGCAAGCTCACTGTTTGGACCACATAGGAAACACAGTAGAGTAGAAGAGTGCTCTTTTCTCTAAAGCAGAGTGTGTTTCTTGTAAGGCGAGCTACCGTTTGTTTCCCAGTCCTAAATGGAGTGGAATCACATGCAGTTTCTGGTCCTACGAGCAAGAGTTGTTTTCTGGTAAAGAAAGTCACTATTGCGCTCCCATTGCCATACACAGTGCAAATATCCCTCGCGTCTGTTCCCAGCAAGTACAGTGTATTGGACTGAAGAGGAGCTACTGTTCTTCTCAGTTTCCTAAGCAGAGTTGAACTAGATATGGCCCGTGTGTGTAGGAAGCACAGTTCTTTTTTTCTGAGCAAGCTCACTGTTCTGGCCCTAAAGGAAACACAGTAGAGTAGAAGAGTGCTCTTTTCTCAAAAGCAGGGTGTGTTTCTTGTAAAGCGAGCTAGAGTTTGTTTCCCAGGCCTAAATGGAGTTGAATCACATGCAGTTTCTGGTATTACGAGCAAGAGTTGTTTTCTGTTAAGAAGAGTCACTATTGCGCTGCCATTGCCATACACAGGACAAATAGCACTGGAGTCTGTTCCCAGCAAGTACAGTGTATTGGACTGAAGAGGATCTACTGTTCTTGTCAGGTTCCTAAGCAGACTTGAACTAGATATGGCCGTGTGTGTAGGAAGCACAGTTTTTTTGTTCTCAGCAAGCTCACTGTTCGGAACACATAGGAAACACAGTAGAGTAGAAGAGAGCTCTTTTCTCAAAAGCAGAGTGTGTTTCATGTAAGGCGAGCTAGCATTTGTTTTCCAGTCCTAAATGGAGTTGAATCACATGCAGTATCTGGTCCAACGAGCAAGAGTTGTTTTCTGGTAAGGAAAGTCACTATTGCGCTCCCATTGCCATACAGAGTGCAAATAGCACTCGCGTCTGTTCCCAGCAAGTACAGTGTATCAGACTGAAGAGGAGCTACTGTTCTTGTCAGTTTCCTAAGCAGAGTTGAACTAGATATGGCCCGTGTGTAGGAAGCACAGTTCTTTTGTTCTGAGCAAGCTCACTGTTCTGGCCCTATAGGAAACACAGTAGAGTAGAAGAGTGCTCTTTACTCTAAAGCAGAGTGTGTTTCTTGTAAGGTGAGCTAGCTTTTGTTTCCCAGTCCTAAATAGAGTTGAAACACTTGCAGTTTCTGGTCCTATGAGCAAGAGTTGTTTTATGGTAAGAAGAGTCACTATTGCGCTGCCATTGCCATACACAGGACAAGTAGCACTGGCGTCTGTTCCCAGCAAGTACAGTATATTGGACTGAAGAGGATCTACTGTTCTTGTCAGGTTCCTAAACAGAATTGAACTAGATATCGTCGTGTGTACGAAGCACAGTTCTTTTGTTCTGAGCAAGCTCACTGTTCGGACCCCATAGGAAACACAGTAGAGTAGAAGAGTGCTCTTTTCTCAAAAGCAGAGTGCGTTTCATGTAAGGCGAGCTAGCATTTGTTTCCCAGTCCTAAATGGAGATGAATCACAATAAGTTTCTGGTCCTACGAGCAAGAGTTGTTTTCTGGTAAGGAATGTCACTATTGTGCTCCCATTGCCATACACAGTGCAAATAGCACTCGCATCTGTTCCCAGCAAGTACAGTGTATGGGACTGAGTGAGGAGCTACTGTTCTTGTCAGTTTCCTAAGCAGAGTTGAACTAGATATGGACCGTGTGTGTAGGAAGCACAGTTCTTATGTTCTGAGCAAGCTCACTGTTCGGACCCTATAGGAAACACAGTAGAGTAGAAGAGTGCTCTTTTCTCAAAAGCAGAGTGTGTTTCTTGTAAGGCGAGCTAGCATTTGTTTCCAAGTCCTAAATGGAGTTGAATCCCATGCAGTTTCTGGTACTACGAGCAAGAGTTGTTTTATGGTAAGAAGAGTCACTATTGCACTGCCATTGCCATACACAGGACAAATAGCACTGGCATCTGTTCGCAGCAAGTACAGTGTATTGGGCTGAAGAGGATCTACTGTTCTTGTCAGGTTCCTAAGCAGACTTGAACTAGATATGGCCGTGTGTGTAGGAAGCACAGTTTTTTTTTTCTGAGCAAGCTCACTGTTCGGACCCCATAGGAAACACAGTAGAGTAGAAGAGTGCTTTTTTCTCAAAAGCAGAGTGTGTTTCTTTTAAGGCGAGCTAGCGTTTGTTTCCCATTCCTAAAATGAGTGGAATCACATGCCGTTTGTGTTCCTACGAGCAAGAGTTTTTTTCTGGTAAGGAAAGTCACTATTGTGCTCCCATTGCCATACACAGTGCAAATAGCACTCGCTTCTGTTCCCCGCAAGTACATTGTATTGGACTGAATAGGAGCTACTGTTCTTGTAAGTTTACTAAGCAGAGTTGAACTAGATATGATCCGTGTGTGTAGGAAGCACAGTTCTTTGGTTCTGAGCAAGCTCACTGTTTGGACACCATAAGAAACACAGTAGAGTACAAGAGTGCTCTTTTCTCAAAAGCAGAGTGTGTTTCATATAAGGCGAGCTAGCATTTGTTACTCAGTCCTAAATGGAGTTGAATCACATGCAGTTTCTGGTCCTACGAGCAAGAGTTGTTTTCTGGTAAGGAAAGTCACTATTGTGCTCCCATTGCCATACACAGTGCAAATAGCACTCACGTCTGTTCCCAGCAAGTACAGTGTATCGGACTGAAGAGGAGCTACTGTTCTTGTCAGTTTCCTAAGCAGAGTTGAACTAGATATGGCCCGTGTGTGTAAGAAGCACAGTTCTTTTGTTCTGAGCAAACTCACTGTTCGTACCCCATAGGAAACACAGTAGAGTAGAAGAGTGCTCTTTTCTCAAATCAGAGTGTGTTTCATGGAGGCAAGCAAGCATTTGTTTCTCAGTCCTAAATGGAGTTGAATCATATGCAGTTTCTGGTCCTACGAGCAAGAGTTGTTTTCTGGTAAGGAAAGTCACTATTGTGCTCCCATTGCCATCCACAGTGCAAATAGCACTGGCGTCTGTTCCCAGCAAGTACAGTGTATCGGACTGAAGAGGAGCTACTGTTCTTGTCAGTTTCCTAAGCAGAGTTGAACTAGATATGGGCCGTGTGTGTAGGAAGCACAGTTTTTTTTTTCTGAGCAAGCTCACTGTTCTGGCTCTATAGGAAACACAGTAGAGTAGAAGAGTGCTCTTTCTCTAAAGCAGAGTGTGTTTCTTGTAAGGCGAGCTATCGTTTGTTTCCCAGTCCTAAATGGAGTTGAATCACATGCAGTTTCTGGTCCTACGAGCAAGAGTTGTTTTATGTTAAGAAGAGTCACTATTGTGCTCCAATTGCCATATACAGGACAAAGAGCACTGGCGTCTGTTCCCAGCAAGTACAGTGTATTGGACTGAAGAGGATCTACTGTTCTTTCCGGTTCCTAAGCAGAATTGAACTAGATATGGCCGTGTGTGTAAGAAGCACAGTTCTTTTGTTCTGAGCAAGCTCACTGTTCGGACCCTATAGGAAACACAGAGGAGTAGAAGAGTGCTCTTTCCTCAAAAGCAGAGTGTGTCTTGTAAGGCGAGCTAGCGTTTGTTTCCCAGTCCTAAATGGAGTTGAATCACATGCGGTTTCTGGTCCTATGAGCAAGAGTTGTTTTCTGGTAAGGAAAGTCACTATTGCGCTCCCATTGCCATGCACACTGCAAATAGCACTCGCGTCTGTTCCCAGCGAGTACAGTGTATCAGACTGAAGAGGAGCTACTTTTCTTGTCAGTTTCCTAAGCAGAGTTGAAGTAGATATGGCCCGTGTGTGTAGGAAGCACAGTTCTTATGTTCTGAGCAAGTTCACTGTTCTGGCCCTATAGGAAACACAGTAGAGTAGTAGAATGCTCTTTTCTCAAAAGCAGAGTGTGTTTCTTGTAAGGCAAGCTAGCGTTTGTTTTTTAGTCCTAAATGGAGTTGAATCACATGCAGTTTCAGGTCCTACAAACAAGAGTTCTTTTCTGGTAAGGAAAGTCACAATGCGCTCCCATTGCCATACACAGTTCAAATAGCACTCGTGTCTGTTCCCAAGAAGTACAGTGTATTGGACTGGATAGGTGCTACTGTTCTTGTCAGTTTCCTAAGCAGAGTTGAACTAGATATGATCCGTGTTTGTAGGAAGCACAGTTCTTTTGTTCTTTGCAAGCTCACTGTTTGGACCCCATAGGAAACACAGTAGAGCAGAAGAGTGCTTTTTTCTCTAAAGCAGAGTGTGTTACTTGTAAGGCAAGCTAGCGTTTGTTTCGCAGTCCTAAATGGAGTTGAATCCCATGCAGTTTCTGGTACTAAGAGCAAGAGTTGTTTTCTGGTAAAAAGAGTCACTCTTGCGCTGCCATTGCTATACACAGTACAAATAGCACTGGTGTCTGTTCGCAGCAAATATAGTATATTGGGCTGAAGAGGATCTACTATTCTTGTCAGGTTCCTAAGCAGACTTGAACTAGATATGGCCGTGTGTGTAGGAAGCACAGTTTTTTTCTTTTGAGCAAGCTCACTGTTCGGACCCCATAGGAAACACAGTAAAGTAGAAGAGTGCTTTTTTCTCAAAAGCAGAGTGTGTTTCTTTTAAGGCGAGCTAGCGTTTGTTTCACATTCCTAAAAGGAGTGGAATCACATGCAGTTTGTGTTCCTACGAGCAAGAGTTGTTTTCTGGTAAGGAAAGTCACTATTGTGCTCCCATTGCCATACACAGTGCAAATAGCCCACCCATCTGTTACCAGCAAGTACAGTGTATTGGAAAGAAGAGGAGCTAATGTTCTTCTCAGATTCCTAAGCAGAGTTGAACTAGATATGGCCCGTGTGTGTAGAAAGCACAGTTCTTTTTTTCTGAGCAAGCTCACTGTTCTGGCCCTATGGGAAACACAGTAGAGTAGAAGAGTGCTCTTTTCTCAAAAGCAGAGTGTGTTTCTTGTAAAGCGAGCTAGAGTTTGTTTCCCAGTCCTAAATGGAGTTGAATCACATGCAGTTTCTGGTCCACGAGCAAGAGTTGTTTTCTGGTAAGAAGAGTCACTATTGCGCTGCCATTGCCATACACAGGACAAATAGCACAGGCGTCTGTTCCCAGCAAGTACAGTGTATTGGACTGAAGAGGATCTACTGTTCTTGTCAGGTTCCTAAGCAGACTTGAACTAGATATGGCCGTGTGTGTAGGAAGCACAGTTCTTTTGTTCTGAGCAAGCTCACTGTTCGGACCCTATAGGAAACACA
The DNA here is from genome assembly GCF_949786415.1 of Peromyscus eremicus. Taxonomy (NCBI): domain Eukaryota; kingdom Metazoa; phylum Chordata; class Mammalia; order Rodentia; family Cricetidae; genus Peromyscus; species Peromyscus eremicus. Next base: position 31,964 of record NW_026734943.1, on the reverse strand, counting down.
GTAGAGTAGAAGAGTGCTCTCTTCTCAAAAGCAGAGTGTGTTTCTTTTAAGGCGAGCTAGCGTTTGTTTCACATTCCTAAAAGGAGTGGAATCACATGCAGTTTGTGTTCCTACGAGCAAGAGTTGTTTTCTGGTAAGGAAAGTCACTATTGTGCTCCCATTGCCATACACAGTGCAAATAGCCCACCCATCTGTTACCAGCAAGTACAGTGTATTGGAAAGAAGAGGAGCTAATGTTCTTCTCAGATTCCTAAGCAGAGTTGAACTAGATATGGCCCGTGTGTGTAGAAAGCACAGTTCTTTTTTTCTGAGCAAGCTCACTGTTCTGGCCCTATGGGAAACACAGTAGAGTAGAAGAGTACTCTTTTCTCAAAAGCAGAGTGTGTTTCTTGTAAAGCGAGCTAGAGTTTGTTTCCCAGTCCTAAATGGAGTTGAATCACATGCAGTTTCTGGTCCACGAGCAAGAGTTGTTTTCTGGTAAGAAGAGTCACTATTGCGCTGCCATTGCCATACACAGGACAAATAGCACAGGCGTCTGTTCCCAGCAAGTACAGTGTATTGGACTGAAGAGGATCTACTGTTCTTGTCAGGTTCCTAAGCAGACTTGAACTAGATATAGCCGTGTGTGTAGGAAGCACAGTTCTTTTGTTCTGAGCAAGCTCACTGTTCGGACCCTATAGGAAACACAGTAGAGTAGAAGAGTGCTCTTTTCTCAAAAGCAGAGTGTGTTTCTTGTAAGGTGAGCTAGCGTTTGTTTCCCAGTCCTAAATGGAGTTGAATCACATGCAGTTTCTGGTCCTATGAGCAAGAGTTGTTTTCTGGTAAGGAAAGTCACTATTGTGCTCCCATTGCCATACACAGTGCAAATAGCACTCGCGTCTGTTCCCAGCAAGTACAGTGTATTGGACTGAAGAGGATCTACTGTTCTTGTCACGTTCCTAAGCAGAATTGAACTAGATATGGCCATGTGTAGGAAGCACAGTTCTTTTGTTCTGAGCAAGTTCATTGTTCGGACTCCATAGGAAACACAGTAGAGTAGAAAAGTGCTCTTTTCTCAAAAGCAGAGTGTGTTTCTTGTAAGGCGAGCTAGCGTTTGTTTCCCAGTCCTAAACGGAGTTGAGTCACATGCAGTTTTTTGTCCTAAGAGCAAGTTTTGTTTTCTGGTAAGACGAGTCACTATTGTGCTCCAAATTCCATACACAGTGCAAATAGCATTCGCGTCTCTTCCCCGCAAGTACAGTGTATTGGACTGAAGAGGAGCTACTGTTCTTGTCAGTTTCCTAAGCAGAGTTGAACTAGATATGGCCCTTGTGTGTAGGAAGCACAGTTCTTTTGTTCTGAGCAAGCTCACTGTTTGGATCCCATAGGAAACACAGTAGAGTAGAAGAGTGCTCTTTTCTCTAAAGCAGTGTGTTTCATGTAAGGCAAGCTAGCATTTGTTTCCCAGACCTAAATGGAGTTGAATCACATGGAGTTTCTGGTCCTACGAGCAAGAGTTGTTTTATGGTAAGGAAAGTCACTATTGTGCTCCCATTGCCCTACCCAAGGCAAATAGCACTCGCGTCTTTTCCCAGCAAGTACAGTGTATTGGACTGAATAGGAGCTACTGTTCTTGTCAGTTTACTAAGCAGAGTTGAACTAGATATGGTCCGTGTGTGTAGGAAGCACAGTTCGTTTGTTCTGAGAAAGCTCACTGTTCGGACCCCATAGGAAACACAGTAGAGTAGATGAGTGCTCTTTTCTCAAAAGCAGAGTGTGTTTCTTGTAAGGCAAGCTAGCGTTTGTTTCCCAGTCCTAAATGGTGTTGAATCACATGCAGTTTCTGGTCCTACGAGCAAGAGTTTTTTTCTGGTAAGGAAAGTCACTATTGCGCTCCCATTGCCATACACAATGCAAATAGCACTCGCGTCTGTTCCCAGCAAGTACAGTGTATCGGACTGAAGAGGAGCTACTGTTCTTGTCAGTTTCCTAAGCAGAGTTGAACTAGTTATGGCCCGTGTGTGTAGGAAGCACAGTTCTTATGTTCTGAGCAAGCTCACTGTTCTGGCCCTATAGGAAACACAGTAAAGTAGAAGAGTGCTCTTTTCTCTAAAGCAGAGTGTGTTTCTTGTAAGGCAAGCTAGCGTTTGTTTCCTAGTCCTAAATGGAGTTGAATCACAAGCAGTTTCAGGTCCTACGAACAAGAGTTGTTTTCTGGTAAGGAAAGTCACATTGCGCTCCAATTGCCATACACTGTGCAAATATCACTCGCGTCTGTTCCCAGCAAGTACAGTGTATTGGACTGAAGAGGATCTACTGTTCTTGTCAGGTTCCTAAGCAGACTTGACCTAGATATGGCCGTGTGTAGGAAGCACAGTTTTTTTGTTTTGAGCAAACTCACTGTTCTGGCCCTATAGGAAGCACAGTAGAGTAGAAGAGTGCTCTTTTCTCAAAAGCAGAGTGTGTTTCTTGTAAAGCGAGCTAGAGTTTGTTTCCCAGTCCTAAATGGAGTTGAGTCACATGCAGTTTTTTGTTCTATGAGCAAGAGTTGTTTTCTGGTAAGACGAGTCACTATTGTGCTCCAAATGCCATACACAATGCAAATAGCACTGGCGTCTGTTCCCAGCAAGTACAGTGTATTGGACTGAAGAGGATCTACTGTTCTTGTCAGTTTTCTGAGCAGAGCTGAACTACATATGGCCCGTGTAGGAAGCACAGTTCTTTTGTTCTGAGCAAGCTCACTGTTCTGGCCCTGTAGGAAACACAGTAGAGTAGAAGATTGCTCTTTTTCTAAAGCAGAGTGTGTTTCTTGTAAGGCGAGCTAGCATTTGTTTCCCAGTCCTAAATCGCGTTGAATAACATGCAGTTTGTGGTCCTACGAGCAAGAGTTGTTTTCTGGTAAGGAAAGTCACTATTGCGCTCTCATTGCCATACACAGTGTAAATAGCACTAGCGTCTCTTTCCAACAAGTACAGTGTATTGGAGTGAAGAGGAGCTACTGTTCTTGTCAGTTTCCTAAGCAGTGTTGAACTAGATATGGCACGTGTGTGTAGGAAGCATAGTTCTTTTGTTCTGAGCAAGCTCACTGTTCGGAACCCATAGGAAACACAGTAGAGTAGAAGAGTGCTCTTTTCTCAAAAGCAGAGTGTGTTTCATGTAAGGCGAGCTAGCATTTGTTTCCCAGTCCTAAATGGAGTAGAATCACATGCAGTTTCTGGTACTACGAGCAAGAGTTGTTTTCTGGTAAGGAAAGTCACTATTGTGCTCCCATTGCCATACACAGTTCAAATAGCACAAGCGTCTGTTCCCAGCAAGTACAGTGTATTGGACTGAAGAGGATCTACTGTTCTTGTCAGGTTCCTAAGCAGACTTGAACTAGATATGGCCGTGTGTGTAGGAAGCACAGTTTTTTTGTTTTGAGCAAGCTCACTGTTCTGGCCCTATAGGAAGCACAGTAGAGTAGAAGAGTGCTCTTTTCTCAAAAGCAGAGTGTGTTTCTTGTAAAGCGAGCTAGAGTTTGTTTCCCAGTCATAAATGGAGTTGAGTCACATGCAGTTTTTTGTTCTATGAGCAAGAGTTGTTTTCTGGTAAGACGAGTCACTATTGTGCTCCAAATGCCATACACAGTGCAAATAGCACTGGCGTCTGTTCCCACCAAGTACAGTGTATTGGACTGAAGAGGATCTACTGTCCTTGTCAGTTATCTAAGCAGAGTTGAACTAGATATGGCCCGTGTAGGAAGCACAGTTCATTTGTTCTGAGCAAGCTAACTGTTCTGGCCCTATAGGAAACACAGTAGAGTAGAAGAGTGCTCTTTTCTCAAAAGCAGAGTGTGTTTCTTGTAAGGTGAGCTAGAGTTTGTTTCCCAGTCCTAAATGGAGTTGAGTCACATGCAGTTTTTCGTCCTACGAGCAATAGTTGTTTTCTGGTAAGACGAGTCACTATTGTGCTCCAATTGCCATACATAGTGCACATAGCACTCGCGTCTGTTCTCAGCAAGTACAGTGTATCGGACTGAAGAGGAGCTGCTGTTCTTGTAAGTTTCCTAAGCAGAGTTGAAATAGATATGGCTCGTGTGTTTAGGAAGCACAGTTATTATGTTCTGAGCAAGCTCACTGTTCTGGTCCTACAGGAAACACAGTAGAGTAGAAGAGTGCTCTTTTCTCTAAAGCAGAGTGTGTTTCTTGTAAGGTGAGCTCGCGTTTGTTTCCCAGTCCTAAATGGAGTTGAATCACAGACAGTTTCTGGTCCTACGAGCAAGAAATGTTTCCTGGTAAGGAAAGTCAGTATTGTGCTCCCATTGCCGTACACAGTGCAAATAGCACATGTGTCTGTTCCCAGCAAGTACAGTGTATTGGACTGAAGAGGAGCTACTGTTCTTGTCAGGTTCCTAAGCAGAGTTGAACTAGATATGGCCCGTGTGTGTAGGAAGCACAGTTCTTTTTTTCTGAGCAAGCTCACTGTTCTGGCCCTATTTGAAAAACAGTAGAGTAGAAGAGTGCTCTTTTCTCAAAAGCAGAGTGTGTTTCTTGTAAAGAGAGCTAGAGTTTGTTTCCCAGTCCTAAATGGAGTTGAATCACATGCAGTTTCTGGTCCATGAGCAAGAGTTGTTTTCTGGTAAGAAGAGTCACTATTGCGCTGCCATTGCCATACACAGGACAAATAGCACTGGCGTCTGTTCCCAGCAAGTACAGTGTATTGGACTGAAGAAGAACTACTGTTCTTGTCAGGTTCCTAAGCAGACTTGAACTAGATATGGCCGTGTGTGTAGGAAGCACAGTTCTTTTGTTCTGAGCAAGCTCACTGTTCGGACTCTATAGGAAACACAGTAGAGTAGAAGAGTGCTCTTTTATCAAAAGCAGAGTGTGTTTCTTGTAAGGTGAGCTAGCGTTTGTTTCCCAGTCCTAAATGGAGTTGAATCACATGCAGTTTCTGGTCCTATGAGCAAGAGTTTTTTTCTGGTAAGGAAAGTCACTATTGCGCTCCCATTGCCATACACAGTGCAAATAGCACTTGCGTCTGTTAACAGCAAGTACAGTGTATCGGACTGAAGAGGAGCTACTGTTCTTCTCAGTTTCCTAAGCAGAATTGAACTAAATATGGACGTGTGTGTAGGAAGCACAGTTCTTTTGTTCTGAGCAAGCTCACTGTTCTGGCCCTATAGGAAACACAGTAGAGTAGAAGAGTGCTCTTTTCTCAAAAGCAGAGTGTTTTTCTTGTAAGGCGAGCTAGCGTTTGTTTTCCAGTCCTAAATGGAGTTGAATCACATGCAGTTTCTATTCCTACGAGCAAGAGTTGTTTTCTGGTAAGAAGAGTCACTTTTGCGCTGCCATTACCATACACAGGACAAATAGCACTGGCGTCTGTTCCCAGCAAGTACAGTGTATTGGACTAAAGAGCATCTACTGTTCTTGTCACGTTCCTAAGCAGAATTGAACTAGATATAGCCGTGTGTGTAGGAAGCACAGTTCTTTTGTTCTGAGCGAGTTCAGTGTTCGGACTCCATAGGAAACACAGTAGAGTAGAAGAGTGCTCTTTTCTCAAAAGCAGAGTGTGTTTCTTGTAAGGCGAGCTAGCGTTTGTTTCCCAGTCCTAAACGGAGTTGAGTCACATGCAGTTTTTTGTCCTACGAGCAAGATTTGTTTTCTGGTAAGACGAGTCACTATTGTGCTCCAATTGCCATACACAGTGCAAATAGCACTCGCGTCTCTTCCCCGCAAGTACAGTGTATTGGACTGAAGAGGAGCTACTGTTCTTGTCAGTTTCCTAAGCAGAGTTGAACTAGATATGGCCCTTGTGTGTAGGAAGCACAGTTCTTTTGTTCTGAGCAAGCTCACTGTTCGGACCCCATAGGAAACACAGTAGAGTAGAAGAGTGCTCTTTTCTAAAAAGCAGAGTGTGTTTCATGTAAGGCGAGCTGGCATTTGTTTCCCAGACCTAAATGGAGTTGAATCACATGGAGTTTCTGGGCCTACGAGCAAGAGTTGTTTTATGGTAAGGAAAGTCACTATTGTGCTCACATTGCCCTACCCAAGGCAAATAGCACTCGCGTCTTTTCCCAGCAAGCACAGTGTATTGGACTGAATAGGAGCTACTGTTCTTGTCAGTTTACTAAGCAGAGTTGAACTAGATATGGTCCGTGTGTGTAGGAAGCACAGTTCTTATGTTCTGAGCAAGCTCACTGTTCTGGCCATATAGGAAACACAGTAGAGTAGAAGAGTGCTCTTTTCTCAAAAGCAGAGTGTGTTTCTTGTAAAGCGAGTTAGAGTTTGTTTCCCAGTCCTAAATGGAGTTGTGTCACATGCAGTTTTTTGTTCTATGAGCAAGAGTTGTTTTCTCGTAAGACGAGTCACTATTGTGCTCCAAATGCCATACACAGTGCAAATAGCACTGGCGTCTGTTCCCAGCAGGTACAGTGTATTAGACTGAAGAGGATCTACTGTTCTTGTCAGTTATCTGAGAAGAGTTGAACTAGATATGGCCCGTGTACGAAGCACAGTTCTTTTGTTCTGAGCAAGCTCACTGTTCTGGCCCTGTAGGAAACACAGTAGAGTAGAAGATTGCTCTTTTTCTAAAGCAGAGTGTGTTTCTTGTAAGGCGAGCTAGCATTTGTTTCCCAGTCCTAAATCGCGTTGAATCACATGCAGTTTGTGGTCCTACGACCAAGAGTTGTTTTCTGGTAAGGAAAGTCACTATTGCGCTCTCATTGCCATACACAGTGTAAATAGCACTCGCGTCTGTTCCCAGCAAGTACAGTGTATTGGAGTGAAGAGGAGCTACTGTTCTTGTCAGTTTCCTAAGCAGAGTTGAACTAGATATGGCACGTGTGTGTAGGAAGCATAGTTCTTTTGTTCTGAGCAAGATCACTGTTCGGACCCCATAGGAAACACAGTAGAGTAGAAGAGTGCTCTTTTCTCAAAAGCAGAGTGTGTTTCATGTAAGGCGAGCTAGCATTTGTTTCCCAGTCCTAAATGGAGTTGAATCACATGCAGTTTCTGGTACTACGAGCAAGAGTTGTTTTCTGGTAAGGAAAGTCACTATTGTGCTCCCATTGCCATACACAGTGCAAATAGCACTCGCGTCTGTTCCTAGAAAGTACAGTGCATCGGACTGAAGAGGAGCTACTGTTCTTGTCAGTTTCCTAAGCAGAGTTGAACTAGATATGGCCCATGTGAAGGAAGCACAGTTCTTTTGTTCTGAGCAAGCTCACTGTTCTGGCCCTATAGGAAACACAGTAGAGTAGAAGAGTGCTCTTTTCTCTAATGCAGAGTGTGTTCCTTGTAAGGCGAGCTAGTGTTTGTTTCCCAGTCCTAAATGGAGTTGAATCACATGCAGTTTCTGATCCTACGAGCAAGAGTTGTTTTATGGTAAGAAGAGTCACTATTGTGCTGGCATTGCCATACACAGGACAAATAGCACCGGCGTCTGTTCCCAGCAAGTACAGTTTATTGGACTGAAGAGGATCTACTGTTCTTGTCAGGTTCCTAAGCAGACTTGAACTAGATATGGCCGTGTGTGTAGGAAGCACAGTTCGTTTGTTCTTAGCAAGCTCACTGTTCGGAACCCATAGGAAACACAGTAGAGTAGATGAGTGCTCTTTTCTCAAAAGCAGAGTGTGTTTCTTGTAAGGCAAGTTAGCGTTTGTTTCCCAGTCCTAAATGGTGTTGAATGACATGCAGTTTCTGGTCCTACGAGCAAGAGTTGTTTTCTGGTAAGGAAAGTCACTATTGCACTCCCATTGCCATACACAGTGCAAATAGCACTCGCGTCTGTTACCAGCAAGTACAGTGTATTGGACTGAAGAGGAGCTACTGTTCTTGTCAGTTATCTAAGCAGAGTTGAACTAGTTATGGCCCGTGTGTGTAGGAAGCACAGTTCTTATGTTCTGAGCAAGCTCACTGTTCTGGCCCTTTAGGAAACACAGTAGAGTAGAAGAGTGCTCTTTTCTCTAAAGCAGAGTGTGTTTCTTGTAAGGCAAGCTAGCGTTTGTTTCCTAGTCCTAAATGGAGTTGAATCACAAGCAGTTTCAGGTCCTACGAACAAGAGTTGTTTTCTGGTAAGGAAAGTCCCATTGCGCTCCAATTGCCATACACTGCGCAAATATCACTCGCGTCTGTTCCCAGCAAGTACAGTGTATTGGACTGAAGAGGATCTACTGTTCTTGTCAGGTTCCTAAGCAGACTTGAACTAGATATGGCCGTGTGTGTAGGAAGCACAGTTTTTTTGTTTTGAGCAAGCTCACTGTTCTGGCCCTATAGGAAGCACAGTAGAGTAGAAGAGTGCTCTTTTCTCAAAAGCAGAGTGTGTTTCTTGTAAAGCGAGCTAGAGTTTGTTTCCCAGTCCTAAATGGAGTTGAGTCACATGCAGTTTTTTGTTCTATGAGCAAGAGTTGTTTTCTGGTAAGACGAGTCACTATTGTGCTCCAAATGCCATACACAGTGCAAATAGCACTGGCGTCTGTTCCCAGCAAGTACAGTGTATTGGACTGAAGAGGATCTACTGTCCTTGTCAGTTATCTAAGCAGAGTTGAACTAGATATGGCCCGTGTAGGAAGCACAGTTCTTTTGTTCTGAGCAAGCTCACTGTTCTGGCCCTGTAGGAAACACAGTAGAGTAGAAGAGTGCTCTTTTTCTAAAGCAGAGTGTGTTTCTTGTAAGGCGAGCTAGCATTTGTTTCCCAGTCCTAAATCGCGTTGAATCACATGCAGTTTGTGGTCCTACGAGCAAGAGTTGTTTTCTGGTAAGGAAAGTCACTACTGCGCTCCCATTGACATACACAGTGTAAATAGCACTCACGTCTGTTCCCAGCAAGTACAGTGTATTGGAGTGAAGAGGAGCTACTGTTCTTGTCAGTTTCCTAAGCAGAGTTGAACTACATATGGTCCGTGTGTGTAGGAACCACAGTTCTTTTGTTCTGAGCAAGCTCACAGTTTGGACCCCATAGGAAACACAGTAGAGTAGAAGAGTGCTCTTTTCTCTAAAGCAGTGTGTTTCTTGTAAGATGAGCTAGCGTTTGTTTCCCAGTCCTAAATGGAGTTGAATCATATGCAGTTTCTGGTCCTACGACCAAGAGTTGTTTTCTGGTAAGGAAAGTCACTATTGGGCTCCCATTGCCATACACAGTGCAAATAGCACAAGCGTCTGTTCCCAGCAAGTACAGTGTATTGGACTGAAGAGGATCTACTGTTCTTGTCAGGTTCCTAAGCAGAGTTGAACTAGATATGGCCGTGTGTGTAGGAAGCACAGTTTTTTTGTTCTGAGCAAGCTCACTGTTCGGACCCCATAGAAAACACAGTAGAGTAGAAGAGTGCTTTTTTCTCAAATGTAGAGTGTGCTTCTTTTAAGACGAGCTGGCTTTTGTTTCCCATTCCTAAATGGAGTGGAATCACATGCAGTTTCTGATCCTACGAGCAAGTGTTGTTTTCTGGTAAGGAAAGTCACTATTGCGCTTCCATTGCCATACACAGTGCAAATAGCCCTCCCGTCTGTTCCCAGCAAGTACAGTGTATTATACTGAAGAGGAGCTACTGTTCTTGTCAGTTTCCTAAGAAGAGTTGAATTAGATATGGCCCATGTGTTTAGGAAGCACAGTTCTTTTTTTCTGAGCACGCTCACTGTTCTGACCCTATAGGAAGCACAGTAGAGTAGAAGAGTGCTCTTTTCTCAAAAGCAGAGTGTGTTTCTTGCAAAGCGAGCTAGAGTTTGTTTCCCAGTCCTAAATGGAGTTGAGTCACAAGCAGTTTTTTGTTCTATGAGCAAGAGTTGTTTTCTGGTAAAACGAGTCACTATTGTGCTCCAATTGCCATACACAGTGCAAATAGTCTGGCGTCTGTTCCCAGCAAGTACAGTGTATTGGACTGAAGAGCATCTACTGTTCTTGTCAGTTTCCTAAGCAGAGTTGAACTAGATATGGCCCGTGAGTGGGAAGCACAGTTCTTTTGTTCTGAGCAAGCTCACTGTTCTGGCCCTGTAGGAATCACAGTAGAGTAGAAGAGTGCTCTTTTTCTAAAGCAGAGTGTGTTTCTTGTAAAGCGAGCTAGCGTTTGTTTCCCAGTCCTAAATTGCGTTGAATCATATGCAGTTTGTGGTCCTACGAGCAAGAGTTGTTTTCTGGTAAGGAGAGTCACTATTGCGCTCTAATTGCCATACACAGTGCAAATAGCACTCGCGTCTGTTCCCAGCAAGTACAGTGTATTGGACTGAAGAGGAGCTACTGTTCTTGTCAGTTTCCTAAGCAGAGTTGAACTACATATGGTCCGTGTGTGTAGGAAGCACAGTTCTTTTGTTCTGAGCAAGCTCACTGTTCGGACCCCATAGGAAACATAGTAGAGTAGAAGAGTGCTCTTTTCTCTAAAGCAGTGTGTTTCTTGTAAGGCGAGCTAGCGTTTGTTTCCCAGTCCTAAATGGAGTTGAATCACATGCAGTTTCTGGTCCTACGAGCAAGAGTTGTTTTCTGGTAAGGAAAGTCACTATTGCGCTCCCATTGCCATACACAGTGCAAATAGTACATGCGTCTGTTCCCAGCAAGTACAGTGTATTGGACTGAAGAGGTGCTACTGTTCTTCTCAGTTTCGTAAGCAGAGTTGAACTATATGGCCCGTGTGTCTAGGAAGCACAGTTCATTTGTTCTGAGCAAGCTAACTGTTCTGGCCCTACAGGAAACACAGTAGAGTAGAAGAGTGCTCTTTTCTCAAAAGTAGAATGTGTTTCTTGTAAGGTGAGCTACAGTTTGTTTCCCAGTCCTAAATGGAGTTGAATCACAGACAGTTTTTGGTCCTACGATCAAGAGTTGTTTTCTGGTAAGAAGAGTCACTATTGCGCTCCAAATGCCATACACAGTGCAAAAAGCACTCGTGTCTGTTCCCTGCAAGTACAGTGTATTGGACTGAATAGGAGCTACTGTTCTTGTCAGTTTCCTAAGCAGAATTGAACTAGATATGGCCGTGTGTGTAGGAAGCACAGTTCTTTTGTTCTGAGCAAGCTCACTGTTCAGACCCCATAGGAAACAAAGTAGAGTAGAAGAGTGCTCTTTTACCAAAAGCAGAGTGTGTTTCTTGTAAGGCGAGCTAGCGTTTGTTTTCCAGTCCTAAATGGAGTTGAATCACATGCAGTTTCTGGTCCTACGAGCAAGAGTTGTTTTCTGGTAAGGAAAGTCACTATTGTGCTCACATTGCCATACACAGTGCAAATAGCACTCGCGTCTGTTCCCAGCAAGTACAGTGTATCGGACTGAAGAGGAGCTACTGTTCTTGTCAGTTTCCTAAGCAGAGTTGAACTAGATAAGGCCCGTGTGTGTAGGAAGCACAGTTCTTATGTTCTGAGCAAGCTCACTGTTCTGGCCCTATAGGAAACACAGTAGAGTAGAAAAGTGCTCTTTTCTCAAAAGCAGAGTGTGTTTCTTGTAAGGCGAGCTAGCTTTTGTTCCCTAGTCCTAAATGGAGTTGAATCATATGCAGTTTCTGGTCCTACGAACAAGAGTTTTTTTCTGGTAAGTAAAGTCACTATTGTGCTCCCATTGCCATACACAGGGCAAATAGCACTCGTGTCTTTTCCCAGCAAGTACAGTGTATCGAACTGAAGAGGATCTACTGTTCTTGTCAGGTTCCTAAGCAGAATTGAACTAGATATGGCCGTGTGTGTAGGAATCACAGTTCTTTTGTTCTGAGCAAGCTCACTCTTCGGACCCCATAGGAAACACAGTAGAGTAGAAGAGTGCTCTTTTCTCAAAAGCAGAGTGTGTTTCTTGTAAGGCGAGCTAGCGTTTGTTTCCCAGTCCTAAATGGAGTTGAATCACATGCAGTTTGTGTTCCTAGGAGCAACAGTTGTTTTCTGTTAAGGAAAGTCACTATTGCGCTCTCATTGCCATACACAGTGCAAATAGCACTCGCGTCTGTTCCCAGCAAGTACAGTGTATTGGACTGAAGAGGAGCTACTGTTCTTGTCAGTTTCCTAAGCAGAGTTGAACTAGTTATGGCCCGTGTGTAGGAAGCACAGTTCTTTTGTTCTGAGCAAGTTCACTGTTCTGGCCTTATAGGAAACACAGTAGAGTAGAAGATTGCTCTTTTCTCAAAAGCAGAGTGTGTTTCTTGTAAGGCGAGCTAGCGTTTGTTTCCCAGTCCTAAATGGAGTTGAATCCCATGCAGTTTCTGGTCCTACGAGCAAGAGCTGTTTTCTGGTAAGAAGAGTCACTATTGCGCTCCCATTGTCATACACAGGGCAAATAGCACTGGCATCTGATCCCAGGAAGTACAGTGTATTGGACTGAAGAGGATCTACTGTTCTTGTCAGGTTGCTACGCAGAATTGAACTAGATATGGCCATGTGTGTAGAAAGCACAGTTCTTTTGTTCTGAGCAAGCTCACTGTTTGGACCCCATAGGAAACACAGTAGAGTAGAAGAGTGCTCTTTTCTCAAAAGCAGAGTGCTTTTATTGAAAGGCGAGTTAGTGTTTGTTTCCCAGTCAGAAATGGAATTGAATCCCTCTCAGTTTCTGGTCCTACGAGCAAGAGATTTTTCTGGTAAGAAGAGTCACTATTGTGCTCCCATTGCCATAAACAGTGCAAATAGCACTGGCATCTGTTCCGTGCATGTACAGAGTATTGGACTGAAGAGGAGCTGCTGTTCTTGTCAGTTTCCAAAGCAGAGTTGAACTAGATATGGCCTGTGTGTTTAGGAATCACAGTTATTATGTTCTGAGCAAGCTCACTGTTCTGGCTCTATAGGAAACACAGTAGAGTAGAAGAGTGCTCTTTTCTCAAAAGCAGAGTGTCTTTCTTGTGAGCAGAGCTAGCGTTTGCTTCCCAGTCCTAAATGGAGTTGAGTCACATGCAGTTTGTGGTCCTCAGAGCAAGAGTTGTTTTCTGGTAAGAAGAGTCACTATTGCGCTCCCATTGCCATACAGAGTACAAATAGCACTCGCGTCTGTTCCCAGCAAGTACAGTGTATTAGACTGAAGAGGAGCTACTGTTCTTGTCAGTAACCTAAGCAAAGTTGAATTAGATATGGCCCATGTGTGTAGGAAGCACAGTTCTTTTGTTCTGAGCAAGCTCACTGTTCGGACCCCATAGGAAACACAGTAGAGTAGAAGAGTGCTCTTTTCTCAAAAGCAGAGTGTGTTTCTTGTAGGCGAGCTAGCATTTGTTTCCCAGTCCTAAATGGAGTTGAATCCCATGCAGTTTCTGTTCCTACGAGCAAGTCTTGTTTTCTGGTAAGAAGAATCACTATTGTGCTCTCAATGTCATACACAGTGCAAATAACATTGGCGTCGGTTCCCAACATGTACAGTGTATTGGACTGAAGAGAATCTACTGTTCTTGTCAGGTTCCTAAGCAGAATTGAACTAGATATGGTCGTGTGTGTAGGAGCACTGTTCTTTTGTACTGAGCAAGTACACTGTTCTGGCCCTATAGGAAACACAGTAGAGTAGAAGAGTGCTCTTTTCTCAAAAGCAGAGTGTGTTTCTTGTAAGGCGAGCTAGCGTTTCTTTCCCAGTCCTAAATGGAGTTGAATCACATGCAGTTTCAGGTCCTACGAACAAGAGTTGTTTTCTGGTAAGGAAAGTCACATTGCGCTCCCATTGCCATACACTGTGCAAATAGCACTCGCGTCTGTTCCCAGCAAGTACAGTGTATTGGACTGAAGAGGATCTACTGTTCTTGTCAGGTTCCTAAGCAGACTTGACCTAGATATGGCCGTGTGTGTAGGAAGCACAGTTTTTTTGTTTTGAGCAAGCTCACTCTTCTGGCCCTATAGGAAGCACAGTAGAGTAGAAGAGTGCTCTTTTCTCAAAAGCAGAGTGTGTTTCTTGTAAAGCGAGCTAGAGTTTGTTTCCCAGTCCTAAATGGAGTTGAGTCACATGCAGTTTTTTGTTCTATGAGCAAGAGTTGTTTTCTGGTAAGACGAGTCACTATTGTGCTCCAAATGCCATACACAGTGCAAATAGCACTGGCGTCTGTTCCCAGCAAGTACAGTGTATTGGACTGAAGAGGATCTACTGTTCTTGTCAGTTATCTGAGCAGAGCTGAACTAGATATGGCCCGTGTAGGAAGCACAGTTCTTTTGTTCTGAGCAAGCTCACTGTTCTGGCCCTGTAGGAAACACAGTAGAGTAGAAGATTGCTCTTTTTCTAAAGCAGAGTGTGTTTCTTGTAAGGCGAGCTAGCATTTGTTTCCCAGTCCTAAATCGCGTTGAATCACATGCAGTTTGTGGTCCTACGAGCAAGAGTTGTTTTCTGGTAAGGAAAGTCACTATTGCGCTTTCATTGCCATACACAGTGTAAATAGCACTCGCGTCTCTTCCCAGCAAGTACAGTGTATTGGAGTGAAGAGGAGCTACTGTTCTTGTCAGTTTCCTAAGCAGAGTTGAACTAGATATGGCACGTGTGTGTAGGAAGCATAGTTCTTTTGTTCTGAGCAAGCTCACTGTTCGGACCCCATAGGAAACACAGTAGAGTACAAGAGTGCTCTTTTCTCAAAAGCAGAGTGTGTTTGATGTAAGGTGAGCTAGCATTTGTTTCCCAGTCCTAAATGGAGTTGAATCACATGCAGTTTCTGGTACTACGAGCAAGAGTTGTTTTCTGGTAAGGAAAGTCACTATTGTGCTCCCATTGCCATACACAGTGCAAATAGCACTCGCGTCTGTTCCTAGAAAGTACAGTGCATCGGACTGAAGAGGAGCTACTGTTCTTGTCAGTTTCCTAAGCAGAGTTGAACTAGATATGGCCCATGTGTAGGAAGCACAGTTCTTTTGTTCTGAGCAAGCTCACTGTTCTGGCCCTATAGGAAACACAGTAGAGTAGAAGAGTGCTCTTTTCTCTAATGCAGAGTGTGTTCCTTGTAAGGCGAGCTAGTGTTTGTTTCCCAGTCCTAAATGGAGTTGAATCACATGCAGTTTCTGATCCTACGAGCAAGAGTTGTTTTCTGGTAAGGAAAGTCCCATTGCGCTCCAATTGCCATACACTGCGCAAATATCACTCGCGTCTGTTCCCAGCAAGTACAGTGTATTGGACTGAAGAGGATCTACTGTTCTTGTCAGGTTCCTAAGCAGACTTGAACTAGATATGGCCGTGTGTGTAGGAAGCACAGTTTTTTTGTTTTGAGCAAGCTCACTGTTCTGGCCCTATAGGAAGCACAGTAGAGTAGAAGAGTGCTCTTTTCTCAAAAGCAGAGTGTGTTTCTTGTAAAGCGAGCTAGAGTTTGTTTACCAGTCCTAAATGGAGTTGAGTCACATGCAGTTTTTTGTTCTATGAGCAAGAGTTGTTTTCTGGTAAGACGAGTCACTATTGTGCTCCAAATGCCATACACAGTGCAAATAGCACTGGCGTCTGTTCCCAGCAAGTACAGTGTATTGGACTGAAGAGGATCTACTGTCCTTGTCAGTTATCTAAGCAGAGTTGAACTAGATATGGCCCGTGTAGGAAGCACAGTTCTTTTGTTCTGAGCAAGCTCACTGTTCTGGCCCTGTAGGAAACACAGTAGAGTAGAAGAGTGCTCTTTTTCTAAAGCAGAGTGTGTTTCTTGTAAGGCGAGCTAGCATTTGTTTCCCAGTCCTAAATCGCGTTGAATCACATGCAGTTTGTGGTCTTACGAGCAAGAGTTGTTTTCTGGTAAGGAAAGTCACTACTGCGCTCCCATTGACATACACAGTGTAAATAGCACTCACGTCTGTTCCCAGCAAGTACAGTGTATTGGAGTGAAGAGGAGCTAATGTTCTTGTCAGTTTCCTAAGCAGAGTTGAACTACATATGGTCCCTGTGTGTAGGAACCACAGTTCTTTTGTTCTGAGCAAGCTCACTGTTTGGACCCCATAGGAAACACAGTAGGGTAGAAGAGTGCTCTTTTCTCTAAAGCAGTGTGTTTCTTGTAAGGTGAGCTAGCGTTTGTTTCCCAGTCCTAAATGGAGTTGAATCATATGCAGTTTCTGGTCCTACGACCAAGAGTTGTTTTCTGGTAAGGAAAGTCACTATTGTGCTCCCATTGCCATACACAGTGCAAATAGCACAAGCGTCTGTTCCCAGCAAGTACAGTGTATTGGACTGAAGAGGAGCTACTGTTCTTCTCAGTTTCCTAAGCAGAGTTGATCTAGATATGGCCCGTGTGTCTAGGAAGCACAGTTTATTTGTTCTGAGCAAGCTAACTGTTCTGGCCCTATAGGAAACACAGTAGAGTAGAAGAGTGCTCTTTTCTCAAAAACAGAGTGTGTTTCTTGTAAGGTGAGCTAGAGTTTGTTTCCCAGTCCTAAATGGAGTTGAGTCACATGCAGTTTTTGGTCCTACGTGCAATAGTTGTTTTCTGGTAAGACGAGTCACTATTGTGCTCCAATTGCCATACATAGTGCACATAGCACTCGCGTCTGTTCTCAGCAAGTACAGTGTATCGGACTGAAGAGGAGCTGCTGTTCTTGTCAGTTTCCTAAGCAGAGGTGAAATAGATATGGCCCGTGTGTTTAGGAAGCACAGTTATTATGTTCTGAGCAAGCTCACTGTTCTGGTCCTACAGGAAACACAGTAGAGTAGAAGAGTGCTCTTTTCACTGAAGCAGAGTGTGTTTCTTGTAAGGTGAGCTCGCGTTTGTTTCCCGGTCCTAAATGGAGTTGAATCACAGACAGTTTCTGGTCCTACGAGCAAGAAAAGTTTCCTGGTAAGGAAAGTCAGTATTGTGCTCCCATTGCCATACACAGTGCAAATAGCACATGTGTCTGTTCCCAGCAAGTACAGTGTATTGGACTGAAGAGGAGCTACTGTTCTTGTCAGTTTCTTAAGCAGAGTTGAAGTAGATATGGCCCATGTGTAGGAAGCACAGTTCTTTTGTTCTGAGCAAGCTCACTGTTCTGGCCCTATGGGAAACACAGTAGAGTAGAAGAGTGCTCTTTTCTCTAATGCAGAGTGTGTTTCTTGTAAGGCGAACTAGTGTTTGTTTCCCAGTCCTAAATGGAGTTGAATCACATGCAGTTTCTGGTCCTATGAGCAAGAGTTGTTTTATGGTAAGAAGAGTCACTATTGCACTGCCATTGCCATACACAGGACAAATAGCACTGGCGTCTGTTCCCAGCAAGTACAGTGTATTGGACTGAAGAGGATCTACTGTTCTTGTCAGGTTCCTAAGCAGACTTGAACTAGATATGGCCGTGTGTGTAGGAAGCACAGTTCGTTTGTTCTGAGCAAGCTCACTGTTCGGAACCTATAGGAAACACAGAAGAGTAGAAGAGTGCTCTTTTCTCAAAAGCAGAGTGTGTTTCTTGGAAGGCAAGCTAGCGTTTGTTTCCTAGTCCTAAATGGAGTTTAATCACATGGAGTTTCAGGTCCTAAGAACAAGCGTTGTTTTCTGGTAAGGAAAGTCACATTGTGCTCCCATTGCCATACACTGTGCAAATAGCACAAGCGTCTGTTCCCAGCAAGTACAGTGTATTGGACTGAAGAGGATCTACTGTTCTTGTCAGGTTCCTAAGCAGAGTTGAACTAGATATGGCCGTGTGTGTAGGAAGCACAGTTTTTTTGTTCTGAGCAAGCTCACTGTTCGGACCCCATAGAAAACACAGTAGAGTAGAAGAGTGCTTTTTTCTCAAATGTAGAGTGTGTTTCTTTTAAGACGAGCTGGCTTTTGTTTCCCATTCCTAAATGGAGTAGAATCACATGCAGTTTCTGATCCTACGAGCAAGTGTTGTTTTCTGGTAAGGAAAGTCACTATTGCGCTCCCATTGCCATACACAGTGCAAATAGCCCTCCCGTCTGTTCCCAGCAAGTACAGTGTATTATACTGAAGAGGAGCTACTGTTCTTGTCAGTTTCCTAAGAAGAGTTGAATTAGATATGGCCCATGTGTTTAGGAAGCACAGTTCTTTTTTTCTGAGCACGCTCACTGTTCTGACCCTATAAAAAGCACAGTAGAGTAGAAGAGTGCTCTTTTCTCAAAAGCAGAGTGTGTTTCTTGCAAAGCGAGCTAGAGTTTGTTTCCCAGTCCTAAATGGAGTTGAGTCACAAGCAGTTTTTTGTTCTATGAGCAAGAGTTGTTTTCTGGTAAAACGAGTCACTATTGTGCTCCAATTGCCATACACAGTGCAAATAGCACTGGCGTCTGTTCCCAGCAAGTACAGTGTATTGGACTGAAGAGGATGTACTGTTCTTGTCAGTTTCCTAAGCAGAGTTGAACTAGATATGGCCCGTGAGTGGGAAGCACAGTTCTTTTGTTCTGAGCAAGCTCACTGTTCTGGCCCTGTAGGAATCACAGTAGAGTAGAAGAGTGCTCTTTTTCTAAAGCAGAGTGTGTTTCTTGTAAAGCGAGCTAGCATTTGTTTCCCAGTCCTAAATCGCGTTGAATCACATGCAGTTTGTGGTCCTACGAGCAAGAGTTGTTTTCTGGTAAGGAGAGTCACTATTGCGCTCTAATTGCCATACACAGTGCAAATAGCACTCGCGTCTGTTCCCAGCAAGTACAGTGTATTGGACTGAAGAGGAGCTACTGTTCTTGTCAGTTTCCTAAGCAGAGTTGAACTACATATGGTCCGTGTGTGTAGGAAGCACAGTTCTTTTGTTCTGAGCAAGCTCACTGTTCGGACCCCATAGGAAACACAGTAGAGTAGAAGAGTGCTCTTTTCTCTAAAGCAGTGTGTTTCTTGTAAGGCGAGCTAGCGTTTGTTTTCCAGTCCTAAATGGAGTTGAATCACATGCAGTTTCTGGTCCTACGAGCAAGAGTTGTTTTCTGGTAAGGAAAGTCACTATTGCGCTCCCATTGCCATACACAGAGCAAATAGTACATGCGTCTGTTCCCAGCAAGTACAGTGTATTGGACTGAAGAGGAGCTACTGTTCTTCTCAGTTTCGTAAGCAGAGTTGAACTAGATATGGCCCGTGTGTCTAGGAAGCACAGTTCATTTGTTCTGAGCAAGCTAACTGTTCTGGCCCTATAGGAAACACAGTAGAGTAGAAGAGTGCTCTTTTCTCAAAAGTAGAATGTGTTTCTTGTAAGGTGAGCTAGAGTTTGTTTCCCAGTCCTAAATGGAGTTGAATCACAGACAGTTTTTGGTCCTACGATCAAGAGTTGTTTTCTGGTAAGAAGAGTCACTATTGCGCTCCAAATGCCATACACAGTGCAAAAAGCACTCGTGTCTGTTCCCTGCAAGTACAGTGTATTGGACTGAATAGGAGCTACTGTTCTTGTCAGTTTCCTAAGCAGAATTGAACTAGATATGGCCATGTGTGTAGGAAGCACAGTTCTTTTGTTCTGAGCAAGCTCACTGTTCAGACCCCATAGGAAACAAAGTAGAGTAGAAGAGTGCTCTTTTACCTAAGCAGAGTGTGTTTCTTGTAAGGCGAGCTAGCGTTTGTTTCCCAGTCCTAAATGGAGTTGAATCACATGCAGTTTCTGGTCCACGAGCAAGAGTTGTTTTCTGGTAAGGAAAGTCACTATTGTGCTCACATTGCCATACACAGTGCAAATAGCACTCGCGTATGTTCCCAGCAAGTACAGTGTATCGGACTGAAGAGGAGCTACTGTTCTTGTCAGTTTCCTAAGCAGAGTTGAACTAGATAAGGCCCATGTGTGTAGGAAGCACAGTTCTTATGTTCTGAGCAAGCTCACTGTTCTGGCCCTATAGGAAACACAGTAGAGTAGAAAAGTGCTCTTTTCTCAAAAGCAGAGTGTGTTTCTTGTAAGGCGAGCTAGCGTTTGTTCCCTAGTCCTAAATGGAGTTGAATCATATGCAGTTTCTGGTCCTACGAACAAGAGTTTTTTTCTGGTAAGGAAAGTCACTATTGTGCTCCCATTGCCATACACAGGGCAAATAGCACTCGTGTCTTTTCCCAGCAAGTACAGTGTATCGGACTGAAGAGGATCTACTGTTCTTGTCAGGTTCCTAAGCAGAATTGAACTAGATATGGCCGTGTGTGTAGGAATCACAGTTCTTTTGTTCTGAGCAAGCTCACTCTTCGGACCCCATAGGAAACACAGTAGAGTAGAAGAGTGCTCTTTTCTCAAAAGCAGAGTGTGTTTCTTGTAAGGCGAGCTAGCGTTTGTTTCCCAGTCCTAAATGGAGTTGAATCACATGCAGTTTGTGTTCCTAGGAGCAAGAGTTGTTTTCTGTTAAGGAAAGTCACTATTGTGCTCTCATTGCCATATACAGTGCAAATAGCACTCGCGTCTGTTCCCAGCAAGTACAGTGTATTGGACTGAAGAGGAGCTACTGTTCTTGTCAGTTTCCTAAGCAGAGTTGAACTAGTTATGGCCCGTGTGTAGGAAGCACAGTTCTTTTGTTCTGAGCAAGTTCACTGTTCTGGCCTTATAGGAAACACAGTAGAGTAGAAGATTGCTCTTTTCTCAAAAGCAGAGTGTGTTTCTTGTAAGGCGAGCTAGCGTTTGTTTCCCAGTCCTAAATGGAGTTGAATCCCATGCAGTTTCTGGTCCTACGAGCAAGAGCTGTTTTCTGGTAAGAAGAGTCACTATTGCGCTCCCATTGTCATACACAGGGCAAATAGCACTGGCATCTGATCCCAGGAAGTACAGTGTATTGGACTGAAGAGGATCTACTGTTCTTGTCAGGTTGCTACGCAGAATTGAACTAGATATGGCCATGTGTGTAGAAAGCACAGTTCTTTTGTTCTGAGCAAGCTCACTGTTTGGACCCCATAGGAAACACAGTAGAGTAGAAGAGTGCTCTTTTCTCAAAAGCAGAGTGCTTTTATTGAAAGGCGAAGTAGTGTTTGTTTCCCAGTCAGAAATGGAATTGAATCCCTCTCAGTTTCTGGTCCTACGAGCAAGAGATTTTTCTGGTAAGAAGAGTCACTATTGTGCTGACATTGCCATACACAGTGCAAATAGCACTGGCATCTGTTCCGTGCATGTACAGAGTATTGGACTGAAGAGGAGCTGCTGTTCTTGTCAGTTTCCAAAGCAGAGTTGAACTAGATATGGCCTGTGTGTTTAGGAAGCACAGTTATTATGTTCTGAGCAAGCTCACTGTTCAGACCCCATAGGAAACAAAGTAGAGTAGAAGAGTGCTCTTTTCTCAAAAGCAGAGTGTCTTTCTTGTGAGCAGAGCTAGCGTTTGTTTCCCAGTCCTAAATGGAGTTGAGTCACATGCAGTTTGTGGTCCTCAGAGCAAGAGTTGTTTTCTGGTAAGAAGAGTCACTATTGCGCTCCCATTGCCATACAGAGTACAAATAGCACTCGCGTCTGTTCCCAGCAAGTACAGTGTATTAGACTGAAGAGGAGCTACTGTTCTTGTCAGTAACCTAAGCAAAGTTGAATTAGATATGGCCCATGTGTGTAGGAAGCACAGTTCTTTTGTTCTGAGCAAGCTCACTGTTCGGACCCCATAGGAAACACAGTAGAGTAGAAGAGTGCTCTTTTCTCAAAAGCAGAGTGTGTTTCTTGTAGGCGAGCTAGCATTTGTTTCCCAGTCCTAAATGGATTTGAATCCCATGCAGTTTCTGTTCCTATGAGCAAGTCTTGTTTTCTGGTAAGAAGAATCACTATTGTGCTCTCAATGTCATACACAGTGCAAATAACATTGGCGTCGGTTCCCAACATGTACAGTGTATTGGACTGAAGAGAATCTACTGTTCTTGTCAGGTTCCTAAGCAGAATTGAACTAGAAATGGTCGTGTGTGTAGGAAGCACAGTTCTTTTGTACTGAGCAAGTACACTGTTCTGGCCCTATAGGAAACACAGTAGAGTAGAAGAGTGCTCTTTTCTCAAAAGCAGTGTGTGTTTCTTGTAAGGCGAGCTAGCGTTTCTTTCCCAGTCCTAAATGGAGTTGAATCACATGCAGTTTCAGGTCCTACGAACAAGAGTTGTTTTCTGGTAAGGAAAGTCATATTGCGCTTCCATTGCCATACACTGTGCAAATAGCACTCGCGTCTGTTCCCAGCAAGTACAGTGTATTGGACTGAAGAGGATCTACTGTTCTTGTCAGGTTCCTAAGCAGACTTGAACTAGATATGGCCGTGTGTGTAGGAAGCACACTTTTTTTGTTCTGAGCAAGCTCACTGTTCGGACCCCGTAGGAAACACAGTAGAGTAGAAGAGTGCTTTTTTCTCAAAAGCAGAGTGTGTTTCTTTTAAGGCGAGCTAGCGTTTGTTTCCCATTCCTAAATGGAGTGGAATCACATGCAGTTTCTGGTCCTACGAGCAAGAGTTGTTTTCTGGTAAGGAAAGTCACCATTGTGCTCCCATTGCCATACACAGTGCAAATAGCCCTCCCGTCTCTTCCCAGCAAGTACAGTGTATTGGACTGAAGAGGAGCTACTGTTCTTGTCAGTTTCCTAAGAAGAGTTGAACTAGATATGGCCCCTGTGTGTAGGAAGCACAGTTCTTTTTTTCTGAGCAAGCTCACTGTTCTGGCCCTATAGGAAACAGAGTAGAGTAGAAGCGTGCTCTTTTCTCAAAAGCAGAGTGTGTTTCTTGTAAAGCGAGCTAGAGTTTGTTTCCCAGTCCTGAATGGAGTTGAGTCACATGCAATTTTTTGTTCTATGAGCAAGAGTTGTTTTCTGGTAAGAAGAGTCACTATTGTGCTCCAATTGCCATATACTATGTAAATAGCACTCGCGTCTGTTCCCAGCAAGTACAGTGTATTGGACTGAAGAGGATCTACTGTTCTTGTCAGGTTCCTAAGTAGACTTGAACTAGATATGGCCGTGTGTGTAGGAAACACAGTTCGTTTGTTCTGAGAAAGCTCACTGTTCGGACCCCATAAGAAACACAGTAGAGTAGATGAGTGCTCTTTTCTCAAAAGCAGAGTGTGTTTCTTGTAAGGCAAGCTAGCGTTTGTTTCCCAGTCCTAAATGGAGTTGAATCACATGCAGTTTCTGGTCCTACGAGCAAGAGTTGTTTTCTGGTAAGGAAAGTCACTATTGCGCTCCCATTGCCATACACAGTGCAAATAGCACTCGCGTCTGTTCCCAGCAAGTACAGTGTATCGGACTGAAGAGGAGCTACTGTTCTTGTCAGTTTCCTAAGCAGAGTTGAACTAGTTATGGCCCGTGTGTGTAGGAAGCACAGTTCTTATGTTCTGAGCAAGCTCACTGTTCTGGCCCTATAGGAAAAACAGTAGAGTAGAAGAGTGCTCTTTTCTCTAAAGCAGAGTGTGTTTCTTGTAAGGCAAGCTAGCGTTTGTTTCCTAGTCCTAAATGGAGTTGAATCACAAGCAGTTTCAGGTCCTACGAACAAGAGTTGTTTTCTGGTAAGGAAAGTCACATTGTGCTCCCATTGCCATACACTGTGCAAATAGCACTCGCGTCTGTTCCCAGCAAGTACAGTGTATTGAAGTGAAGAGGAGCTACTGTTCTTCTCAGTTTCCTAAGCAGAGTTGAACTAGATATGGCCCATGTGTCTAGGAAGCACTGTTATTATGTTCTGAGCAAGCTCACTGTTTTTGGGCACGATAGGAAACACAGTAGAGTAGAAGAGTGCTCTTTCCTCTAAAGAAGAGTGTGTTTCTTGTAAGGCGAGCTAGCGTTTGAATCCCAGTCCTAAATGGAGTTGAATCACATGCAGTTTCTGGTCCTATGAGCATGAGTTGTTTTATGGTAAGAATAGTCACTATTGCGCTCCCATTGCCATACACAGGACCAATAGCACATGGGTCTGTTCCAAGCAAGTACAGTGTATTGGACTGAATAGGATCTACTGTTCTTGTCAGGTTCCTAAGCAGAATTGAACTAGATATGGTCGTGTTTGTAGGAAGCACAGTTCTTTTGTTCTGAGCAAGCTCACTGTTCGGACCCCATAAGAAACATAGTAGAGTAGAAGAATACTCTTTTCTCAAAAGCAGAGTGTGTTTCTTGTAAGGCGAGCTAGCGTTTGTTTCCCAGTCCTAAATGGAGTTGAATCACATGCAGTTTCTGGTCCTACGAGCAAGAGTTGTTTTCTGGTAAGGAAAGTCACTATTGCGCTCCCATTGCCATACACAGTACAAATAGCACTCGCGTCTGTTCCCAGGAATTACAGAGTATCGGACTGAAGAGGAGGTACTGTTCTTGTCAGTTTCATAATCAGAGTTGAACTAGATATGGCCCGTGTATGTAGGAAGCACAGTTTTTATGTTCTGAGCAAGCTCACTGTTCTGGCCCTATAGGAAACACAGTAGAGTAGATGAGTGCTCTTTTATCTAAAGCAGAGTGTGTTTCTTGTAAGGCGAGCTAGCATTTGTTTCCTAGTCCTAAATGGAGTTGAATCTCATGCAGTTTCTGGTTCTACGAACAAGAGTTGTTTTCTGGTAAGGAAAGTCACATTGTGCTCCCATTGCTGTACACAGTGCAAATAGCACTCGCGGCTGTTCCCAGCAAGTACAGTGTATTGGAGTGAAGAGGAGCTACTGTCCTTCTCAGTTTCGTAAGCAGAGTTGAACTAGATATGGCCCGTGTGTCTAGGAAGCACAGTTATTATGTTCTGAGCAAGCTCACTGTTCTGGCCCTATAGGAAACACAGTAGAGTAGAAGAGTGCTCATTTCTCTAAAGCAGAGTGTGTTTCTTGTAAGGCGAGCTCGCGTTTGTTTCCCAGTCCTAAATGGAGTTGAGTCACAGGCAGTTTTTGGTACTATGAGCAAGAGTTGTTTTCTGGTAAGAAGAGTCACTATTGCGCTCCAAATACCATACACAGTGCAAATAGCACTCGCGTCTGTTCCCAGCAAGTACAGTGTATTGGACTGAATAGGAGCTACTGTTCTTGTCAGTTTCCTAAGCAGAGTTGAACTAGATATGGCCCGTGTGTATGAAGCACAGTTCTTTTGTTCTGAGCAAGCTTACTGTTCTGGCCCTATAGGAAACACAGTAGAGTAGAAGAGTGCTCTTTTCTCTAAAGCAGAGTGTGTTTCTTGTAAGGCGAGCTAGAGTTTGTTTCCCAGTCCTAAATGGAGTTGAATCACATGCAGTTTCTGGTCCTACAAACAAGAGTTATTTTCTGGTAAGGAAAGTCACATTGTGCTCCCATTGCCATACACAGTGCAAATAGCACTCGCGTCTGTTCCCATCAAATACAGTGTATTGCCCTGAATAGGTGCTACTGTTCTTGTCAGTTTCCTATGCAGAGTTGAACTAGATCTTATCCGTGTGTGTAGGAAGCACAGTTCTTTTGTTCTGAGCAAGCTCACTGTTTGGACCCTACAGGAAACACAGTAGAGTAGAAGAGTGCTCTTTTCTCTAAAGCAGAGTGTGGTTCTTTTAAGGCGAGCTAGCGTTTGTTTCGTAGTCCTAAATGGAGTTGAAACCCATGCAGTTTCTGGTACTACGAGCAAGAGTTGTGTTCTGGTAAGAAGAGTCACTATTGCGCTGCCATTGCCATACACAGGACAAATAGCACTGGCGTCTGATCGCAGCAAGTACAGTGTATTGGACTGAAGAGGATCTACTGTTCTTGTCAGGTTCCTAAGCAGAAATGAACTAGTAATGGCCATGTGTGTAGGAAGCACAGTTCTTTTGTTCTGAGCAAGCTCACTGTTCGGACCCCATAGGAAACACAGTAGAGGAGAAGAGTGCTCTTTTCTCAAAAGGAGAGTGTGTTTTTTGTAACGCAAGCTAGCGTTTGTTTCCCAGTCCTAAATGGAGTTGAATTACATGCAGTTTCAGGTCCTACGAGCAAGAGATGTTTTCTGGTAAGGAAAGTCACTATTGCGCTCTTATTGCCATACACAGTGCAAATAGCACTCGCGTCTGTTCCCAGGAATTACAGTGTATCAGACTGAAGAGGAGCTACTGTTCTTGTCAGTTTCCTAAGCAGAGTTGAACTAGATATGGTCCATGTGTGTAGGAAGCACAGTTCTTTTGTTCTGAGCAAGCTCACTGTTCGGACCCCATAGGAAACACAGTAGAATAGAAGAGTGCTCTTTTCTCAAAAGCAGAGTGTGTTTCTTGTAAGGCGAGCTAGCATTTGTTTCCCAGTCCTAAATGGAGTTGAATCACATGCAGTTTCTGATCCTACGAGCAATAGTTGTTTTCTGGTAAGGAAAGTCACTTTTGCGCTCCCATTGCCATACACAGTGCAAATAGCACTCCCTTCTGTTCCCAGAAATTACAGTGTATTGGACTGAAGAGGAGCTACTGTTCTTGTCAGTTTCCTAAGCAGAGTTGAACTAGATATGGCCCGTGTGTCTAGGAAGCACAGTTCATTTGATCTGAGCAAGCTCACTGTTCTGGCCCTATAGGAAACACAGTAGAGTAGAAGAGTGCTCTTTTCGCAAAAGCAGAGTGTGTTTTGTAAGGCGAGCTAGCATTTGTTTCCCAGTCCTAAATGGCGTTGAATCACATGCAGTTTGTGGTCCTACGAGCAAGAGTTGTTTTCTGGTAAGGAAAGTCACTATTGCGTTCTCATTGCCATACACAGTGCAAATAGCACTCGCGTCTGTTCCCAGCAAGTACAGTGTATTGGACTGATGAGGAGCTACTGTTCTTGTCAGTTTCCTAAGCAGAGTTGAACTACATATGGTCTGTGTGTGTAGGAAGCACAGTTCTTTTGTTCTGAGCAAGCTCACTGTTTGGACCCCATAGGAAACACAGTAGAGTAGAAGAGTGCTCTTTTCTCTAAAGCAGACTGTGTTTCTTGTAAGGCAAGCTAGCGTTTGTTTCCCAGTCCTAAATGGAGTTGAGTCACAGTCAGTTTTTGGTACTACCAGCAAGAGTTGTTTTCTGGTAAGAAGAGTCACTATTGCGCTCCAAATGCCATACACAGTGCAAATAGCACTCGCGTCTGTTCCCAGCAAGTACAGTGTATTTTACTGTATAGGAGCTACTTTTCTTGTCAGTTTCCTAAGCAGAGTTGATCTAGATATGGCCCGTGTGTAGGAAGCACAGTTCTTTTGTTCTGAGCAAGCTCACTGTTCTTGCCCTATAGGAAACACAGTAGAGTAGAAGAGTGCTCTTTTCTCTAAAGCAGAGTGTGTTTCTTTTTAGGCGAGCTAGCGTTTGTTTCGTAGTCATAAACGGAGTTGAAACCCATGCAGTTTCTGGTACTACGAGCAAGAGTTGTTTTCTGGTAAGAAGAGTCACTATTGCGCTGCCATTGCCATACACAGGACAAATAGCACTGGCGTCTGATCGCAGCAAGTACAGTGTATTGGACTGAAGAGGATCTACTGTTCTTGTCAGGTTCCTAAGCAGAAATGAACTAGTAATGGCCGTGTGTGTAGGAAGCACAGTTCTTTTGTACTGAGCAAGCTCACTGTTCGGACCCCATAGGAAACACAGTAGAGGAGAAGAGTGCTCTTTTCTCAAAAGCAGAGTGTGTTTTTTGTAAGGCAAGCTAGCGTTTGTTTAACAGTCCTAAATGGAGTTGAATCACATGCAGTTTCAGGTCCTACGAGCAAAAGATGTTTTCTGGTAAGGAAAGTCACTATTGCGCTCTTATTGCCATGCACAGTGCAAATAGCACTCGCGTCTGTTCCCAGGAATTACAGTGTATCGGACTGAAGAGGAGCTACTGTTCTTGTCAGTTTCCTAAGCAGAGTTGAACTAGATATGGTCCATGTGTATAGGAAGCACAGTTCTTTTGTTCTGAGCAAGCTCACTGTTCGGACCCCATAGGAAACACAGTAGAATAGAAGAGTGCTCTTTTCTCAAAAGCAGAGTGTGTTTCTTGTAAGGCGAGCTAGCGTTTGTTTCCCAGTCCTAAATGGAGTTGAATCACATGCATTTTCTGGTACTAAGAGCAAGAGTTGTTTTCTGGTAAGGAAAGTCACTTTTGTGCTCCCATTGCCATACACAGTGCAAATAGCACTCCCGTCTGTTCCCAGAAATTACAGTGTATTGGCCTGAAGAGGAGCTACTGTTCTTGTCAGTTTCCTAAGCAGAGTTGAACTAGATATGGCCCGTGTGTCTAGGAAGCACAGTTCATTTGATCTGAGCAAGCTCACTGTTCTGGCCCTATAGGAAACACAGTAGAGTAGAAGAGTGCTCTTTTCGCAAAAGCAGAGTGTGTTTCTTGTAAGGCGAGCTAGCGTTTGTTTCCCAGTCCTAAATGGAGTTGAATCACATGCAGTTTCTGGTCCTACGAGCAAGAGTTGTTTTATGGTAAGAAGAGTCACTATTGCGCTGCCATTGCCATACACAGGACAAATAGCACTGGCGTCTCTTCCCAGAAAGTACAGTGTATTGGACTGAAGAGGATTTACTGTTCTTGTCAGTGTCCTAAGCAGAGTTGAACTACATATGGTCCGTGTGTGTGTAGGAAGCACAGTTCTTTTGTT
This sequence comes from Peromyscus eremicus, assembly GCF_949786415.1. Lineage (NCBI taxonomy): Eukaryota > Metazoa > Chordata > Mammalia > Rodentia > Cricetidae > Peromyscus > Peromyscus eremicus. Next base: position 3,821 of record NW_026734943.1, on the reverse strand, counting down.
CTGAGCAAGCTCACTCTTCGGACCCCATAGGAAACACAGTAGAGTAGAAGAGTGCTCTTTTCTCAAAAGCAGAGTGTATTTCTTGTAAGGCGAGCTACCTTTTGTTTCCCATTCCTAAATGGAGGTGAATCACATGCAGTTTCTGGTCCTATGAGCAAGAGTTGTTTTCTGTTGAGGAAAGTCACTATTGTGTTCCCATTGTTATACACAGTGCAAATATCACTCACTTCTGTTCCCAGCAAGTACAGTGTATTGGACTGAAGAGGAGCTACTGTTCTTGCCAATTTCCTAAGCAGAGTTGAACTAGATATGTTCCGTGTTTGTAGGAAGCACAGTTCTTTTGTTCTGAGCAAGCTCACTGTTCGGACCCCATAGGAAACACAGTAGAGTAGAAGAGTGCTCTTTTCTCTAAAGCAGAGTGTGTTTCTTGTAAGGTGTGCTCACATTTGTTTCCCAGTCCTAAATGGAGTTGAGTCACATGCAGTTTTTGGTCCTACGAGAAAGAGTTGTTTTCTGGTAAGAAGAGTCACTATTGTGCTCCAAATGCCATACACAGTGCAAATAGCACTCGCGTCTGTTCCCAGCAAGTACAGTTTATTGGACTTAATAGGAGCTATTGTTCTTGACAGTTTCCTAAGCAGAGTTTAACTAGATATGGTCCATGTGTGTAGGAAGCACAGTTCTTTTGTTCTGAGAAAGCTCACTGTTTGGACCCCATAGGAAACACAGTAGAGTAGAAGAATGCTCTTTTCTCAAAAGCAGAGTGTGTTTCTTGTAAGGCGAGCTAGCGTTTGTTTCCTAGTCCTAAATGTCGTTGAATCACATGCAGTTTGTGGCCCTACGAGCAAGAGTTGTTTTCTGGTAAGGAAAGTCACTATAGTGGTCTCATTGCCATACACAGTGCAAATAGCACTCGCGTCTTTTCCCAGCAAGTACAGTGTATTGGACTGAAGAGGAGCTACTGTTCTTGTCAGTTTCCTAAGCAGAGTTGCACTACATATGGTCCTTGTGTGTAGGACGCACAGTTCTTTTGTTCTTAGCAAGCTCACCGTTTGGACCCCATAGGAAACACAGTAGAGTAGAAGAGTTCTCTTTTCTCAAAAGCAGAGTGTGTTTCTTGTAAGGCGAGCTAGCGTTTGTTTCCCAGTCCTAAATGGATTTGAATCACATGCAGTTTCTGGTCCTACGAGCAAGAGTTGTTTTCTGGTAAGGAAAGTCACTATTGTGCTCCCATTGCTATATGCAGTGCAAATCGCACTCGCGTCTGTTCTGAGCATGTACAGTGTATTGGTCTGAAGAGGAGCTACTGTTCTTGTCAGTTTCCTAAGCAGAGTTGAACTAGATATGGCCCGTGTGTGTAGGAAGCACAGTTATTATGTTCTGAGCAAGCTCACTCTTCTGGCCCTATAGGAAACACAGTAGAGTAGAAGAGTGCTCTTTTCTCTAAAGCACAGTGTGTTTCTTGTAAGGCGAGCTTTCATTTGTTTCCCAGTCCTAAATGGAGTTGAGTCACATGCAGTTTTTCGTCCTACGAGCAAGAGTTGTTTTCTGGTAAGAAGAGTCACTATTGTGCTCCAAATGCCATACACAGTGCAAATAGCTCTCGCGTCTGTTCCCAGCAAGTACAGTGTATTGGACTGAAGAGGAGCTACTGTTCTTCTCAGTTTCCTAAGCAGAGTTGAACTAGATATGGCCGGTGAGTGTAGGAAGCACAGTTCATTTGTTCTGAGCAAGTTCACTGTTCTGGCCCTATAGGAAACACAGGAGAGTAAAAGAGTGCTCTTTTCTCAAAAGCAGAGTGTTTCTTGTAAGGCGAGCTAGAGTTGGTTTCCCAGTCCTAAATGAAGTTGAATCACATGCAGTTTCTGGTTGTACGAGCAAGAGTTGTTTCTGGTAAGATGAGTCACTATTGTGCTCCAATTGCCATACACAGTGCAAATAGCACTCGCGTCTGTTTTCAGCAAGTACAGTGTATCGGACTGAAGAGGAGCTACTGATCTTGTCAGTTTCCTAAGCAGAGTTTAACTAGACATGGCCCGTGTGTGTAGGAAGCACAGTTATTATGTTCTGAGCAAGCTCACTGTTCTGGCCCTGTAGGAAACACTGTGGAGTAGAAGAGTGCTCTTTTCTCTAAAGCAGACTGTGTTTCTTGTAAGGCGAGCTCATGTTTGTTTCCCAGTCCTAAATGGAGTTGAATCACATTCAGTTTCTGGTCCTAGGAGCAAGAGTAGTTTTCTGGTAAGAAGAGTCACTATTGCGCTCCCATTGTCATACACAAGGCAAATAGTACTGGCAACTGTTCCCAGCATGTACAGTGTATTGGACTGAAGAGGATCTACTGTTCATGTTAGTTTCATAAGCAGAGTTGAACTAGATATGGCCCGTGTGTGTAGGAAGCACAGTTCTTTTGTTCTGAGCAAGCTCACTGTTCGGACCCCATAGGAAACACAGTAGATTAGAAGAGTGCTCTTTTCTCAAAAGCAGAGTGTGTTTCTTGTAAGGTGAGCTCGCGTTTGTTTCCCAGTCCTAAATGGAGTTGAATCACATGGAGTTTCTGGTCCTACGAGCAAGAGTTGTTTTCTGGTAAGGAAATTCACTGTTGTGTTCCCACTGCCATACACAGTGCAAATAGCACTCGTGTCTGTTCCCAGCAAGTACAGTGTATCGGACTGAAGAGGAGCCACTTTTCTTGTAAGTTTCCTTTGCAGAGTTGAACGAGATATGGCCCGTGTGTGTAGGAAGCACAGTTATTTTGTTCTGAGCAAGTTCACTGTTTGGACCCCATAGGAAACACAGTAGAGTAGAAGAGTGCTCTTTTCTCTAAAGCAGAGTGTTTTTCTTGTAAGGTGAGCTTGCGTTTGTTTCCCAGTCCTAAATGGAATTGAGTCACATGCAGTTTTTGGTCCTACGAGCAAGAGTTATTTTCTGGTAAGAAGAGTCACTATTGCGCTCCAATTGCCATACACAGTGCAAATAGTACTCGCGTCTGTTCCCTTCAATTACAGTGTATTGGACTGATTAGGAGCTACTGTTCTTGTCAGTTTCCTCAGCAGAGTTGAACTAGATATGGTCCGTGTGTGTAGGAAGCACAGTTCTTTTGTTCTGAGCAAGCTCGCTGTTTGGACCCCATTGGAAACACAGTAGAGTAGAAGAGTGCTCTTTTCTCAGAAGCAGAGTGTGTTTCTTGTAAGGCGAGCTAGCGTTTGTTTCCCAGTCCTAAATGGAGTGGAATCACATGCAGTTTCTGGTCCTACGAGCAAGAGTTGTTTTCTGGTAAGGAAAGTCACTACTGCGCTCTCATTGACATACACAGGGCAAATAGCACTGGCGTCTGTTCCCAGCATGTACAGTGTATTGGACTGAAGAGGATCTACTGTTCTTGTCAGGTTTTTAAGCAGAGTTGAACTAGATATGGCCCGTGTGTGTAGGAAGCACAGTTATTATGTTCTGAGAAAGCTCACTCTTCTGGCCCTATAGGAAACACAGTAGAGTAGAACAGTGCTCTTTTCTCTAAAGCAGAGTGTGTTTCTTGTAAGGCGAGCTAGCATTTGTTTCCCAGTCCTAAATGGAGTTGAGTCACATGCACTTATTGGTCCTACAAGAAAGAGTTGTTTCCTGGTAAGAAGAGTCACTATTGCGCTCCAAATGCCATACACAGTGCAAATAGCTCTCGCGTCTGTTCCCAGCAAGGACAGTGTATTGGACTGAAGAGGAGCTACTGTTTTTCTCAGTTTCCTAAGCAGAGTTGAACTAGATATGGTCCATGTGTGTAGGAAGCACATTTCTTTTGTTCTGAGCAAGCTCACTGTTTGGACCCCATA